>NC_136960.1:13467950-13552348 GCF_032717465.1 Coenobita brevimanus | reverse complement strand
TCTGTCTCTTCCTCTTTCTCACTCTTACTTTAAACCTTTGCGTCATCATCCTGTTTTCTTCCTTCATCTCTCTCTCTCTCTCTCTCACACACACACACACACACACACACACACACACACACACACACACACACACACACACACACACACACACACACACACACACACACACACACACACACACACACACACACACACACACACACACACACACACACACACACACACACACATCACTTCTTCGTCTCAAAAGATGTAGACAAAGAGGCTAAAGCTTAGCGGAGCAATTGTAAAACCGCTACTGATACACTGGCTATAGATGAGAGATAATTTTGAAGAGGAGTAATACTATATTTGGCACTCATTTTATTTCAAGATCATGGGAAGCAAAAATTAGGGCTTGTTAGGATACAGAAAAAGTGGAAAGTTGGCAGGTGTCTTTGGGAAGGAGGATGAAAATTGCCAAAATGAAGGATTGGAAGGAAATTGACCACATAGTATGACACATACACAAATACATCCATAACTTATAAAAACATAGGTAAGTAGGCTCTTTCACACCTACACTTAGAAACGCAGACAAAAATTAAACCCAAAGATGTCCCAAGGACTCTAAAATGATCTTCAATACATCATTGCGCTAGCAACATTACATATAAGTAGTCTAGGGAGGTTAGTCAATGTCAAACCTAGGGGCCAAAAGGAAATAACGTTAGCACCTCTCCAGAATGTCTCATATCAGCACGATATCCCACGAACAGCGCCTCGTGACCATACACACACATACACACATACACACACCCAGGCTTCTAGAACATTTCAACAACAATATAGCACACGTGACACGGCCCTGCTAAACGAGAATGTAGGAATCTGAGCGCAGAAGGTGACTGGCCATAGAACCCACAGGCAGTGGAGAGAGCAAATAAGAAAAGGGGCCTGACTAGACTTAGTAACTATATTAAGTCCCTGTATAATACATACGCCGCTCAACTTAGACTTTTTTTGAAGATAATAAATCAAGATCAACTCCCTGTATTCATCTTTAACTCCTCCTGCTCATCAATTACCAAAATAACTTTAACCAAAACTCAAGACTCGCCCATTACAAGATTAAAGAGTTGCATATATATAAATGTTGGCTACGAAGTTTCAACATTGACACTGCAGCTGCCTCTCCAAATTCTCCTAGAGGATCATGTTCACCCAGTCCAAGATTGGCAGCACAGAGTCCTGGCCCAGCCCAGACGGAGGGTACATTAGAGGTTGCTGTACAGCCTCAGGAGGCATTATCAGGAGCAACAACAAACACAAGAAATACAAGTAATGAGAATTTAGATGGGTGGGATGTCACTAGAGCTGGGAAATCTGAAAAGCTTGAAAAAAGAGAGCTACAGCAAGCAGAGGGAGGAACTCCAACATTTGACCTTGTTGATGCCCTGGGCAATGTTGTTGAACAGACTATTCGCACGATGACAGAGGTTTTGACCGAACAGTTGCAACAAAACGGTGAAGAGCCAAGTAAACCCGCGCATTCATCCGAGCCAACCAAGACTCAGGCTGCATCAGAATCTTCTCTCCCTTCCTCTCAGGAAATTGAGCAGCAGCAGAAAAAGAAAGGACCTCAATAAGAAAGGTTAGGCAGACGAGGAGAACCCAAACCCCTACCAAAAGGTTTAGGGGAAAATGCAGACATTGATGATACTTTAATGGGAGAGAACATCTTGCGTGACCTTTATGATAAATATACAGGTCAGTGTGTTGGGTGTGGAGTGGGTGTGCTTTTGCCTAATCTAATGCCACACCATACTGAAGCCCACTCCAATGCTGTTGTGTCATGCACATGTGGATCTTTCCAGGGAAGTCTTTATGCATTTTTAGTTCATTCTTTCCACTGGTCTCACCTACCTAGTGAAGCAAGACATTTCAAATAATTTTGAAGGCTTTTATTCATACACATAAAAAAATTGTTGGCTCAAGAATTTTGTAGTTGATGGTGATGATGATGACACAGAGGCATTTGAAGGATTTGCCTCAGATGACATTGTTCCCTGTAGTACCCATGCAGCCAGTAGTGTCAGCTTTCATTTGTCAGAAAAAAAAAAAAAGAATACCGGTACTGGTATTAATTACAGTTTGCATAATGTTAGCAGTACCATTTGTGGTGGAAATAAAAGTGAATTTTTCGGAGAAGTATGCAAAAGATGTCAGCTCCTGTTTAGTACATGTGAAGAAGCTGTTCTGCGTATTCATGCTGGCCACAGACGGATATATGAATGCTTTTAGGATGAGGGTCAGTGTGGGTAATCGTCTTTACTTCCAAAAAAAGTAAAGACGATATCTGCAGAATGACAACTTACCTACAATAGATCAGTCTTGTCGAAGAGTATGACCAAAAAAGATAAGAGAATAGGACAAGGATTGCAAAGAACATACCGGAAAATAGGACATAGCCGTTAATAGGACGCTGTTCGAGTCCGCGGGTGGATCAGAAGGATGTTGATCATGTGGGTAATTTGCTTATCATTGGATCCTTGTGGTGTCATGGGGGGTACCATGTTATACCGGTTCCTCCCTCCATCTCCTCTCCGACTGTCTCTTCGTCGTTTTTCTCCATATCTCCTCCTTCTTTATCTTCCAGTCCCTCCCCTCCCTGTTTCCCTCTACCTGATTTATCTCCCAGTCTTTTTCTTTCCCTGTCTCTCCCTCTAACTTGTCTTCCAGCTCACCCCTTCATCTTTTCTACCTCTTCTCTGTATATCCAAGTGTTTTTCCTCAGTCTCTCTCCCTCTTATTTTTCAAACCCTCCCCTCTTTCTCTCCCCCTTTCTACATCTCTGTCGTTTTACTCAATGTCCCCCCTTTTCTTCCAACCATTCCCCGACATTTCTCTTCTCTCTATATCTCAGTGGTTCTCACTATATTCCTCTATACATATCCCTCAGCCTCTCCTCCGATCTCTCCCTCTGTCACTATCTCCCAGTCGCTTTCCATCTCTCTCCATATACTCATCTTCCAGCCCCAATCCTTTATTTCTCCTTCTCTCCTTGTCTGGCGTATGCGTATATTGATTTAGACATTTTTCTGCTTCGTCTTTTTCTTGCGTGCCAGTCGGTTTTCATCTCTCTGTCTCTGTCTGTCTGTCTGTCTGTCTGTCTGTCTGTCTGTCTGTCTGTCTGTCTCTCTCTCTCTCTCATGCATGTATTTATGTATGTAGCACCTGTCTCGCTCTTACTTCTTTCCAAACAGGCATACTTAGAGAGAGAGAGAGAGAGAGAGAGAGAGAGAGAGAGAGAGACTAACAAACAGATAAGGCAGAGAACAAACAGTATTCAACGGTAAAACATGCAGGTAGAGACAGAGGGAGACAGTTGGGATGGGCAGACAGACAGGCAACGAGACAGACTGACGTAGAAGGTACTGGATAGTGAGAGAGACAGAAGAAAGTACAGATAAGGCTGAGAGAGACAAGGTTCGGGAGCCGTGAGCCCAGGAAGAGTTTGAGGCAGTTGGATTGGACAGAAAAACAGACAGACAGACAACGAGACAGCAACAGGAACGGGATTGATGGTAACCTAAATGGAAATGCAATAGAACATTCTGTATAAAGTGCAGTAAGATTAAAGAGTTTAGTTTTAAAGGCTCATCATCATCATCATCATCATCCAATCCTGCGGTCCCATGAGCAGCGTGGGAGCCCGGGGCTAGGCAAGTTGGTCCTGACATTTAAGATGAGAGTGACCAGCCTCACTCATCCCTGAGTGGCATTACGTGAGCAGTTAACCCCAACCACCACTTGGATATAAACCTTCATCGGCTCAGTCCGATTGGAGCTCCGTAATTACCCACTAAACCACCAGGCGCCAAAATTTGGTTATATGGTTACCACCCAGTGTAGTAAATGGTTTCTGGTGTACAAGAAACCATTTGGCCTGTCACTCATTGTAGAGTCACCCGCAGGCAGAAGGAAGAGGAAAGAAAGACAGAAGAGGGAGTGTAAAGTCACTCGTTGGCAGAGGGACGAGGAAAGAATGAAGGAAAGAAAGACAGGAGACGATGGAAGGAAAGAAGGATGGAGGTGAGGAAAGGGCAGACAACCAAGGGCAGCATTACAGCGAGTGAGTGGATGGTGAGCGCCCCCAACTACCACATAGGTAATACAGTAATTGTTGTAGATTCGGGCGGCCACCATCCACTCAATCGATGTAGTGCAACCTTCAGGTAACTCTATATTCAATGACTAGCAAAATGTTTCATTTTACTCCAGGATGCCATTTAATACGTCACCTGGGAAACATACTCGTATAAGCAAATGATCATCTGATTGCCTCTGCTAATAAAGTTGGAGGAGGTTATATTTTCACCTGTGTTTGTACGTTTGTCCATCAGACACCCGGTATCTCATAAAGTAATTGATGGATTTAAGTGAAATTTTGTGGAAATGTAGGTTATGTGCCATGGAAATGTTGATTAAATTTTTTTTTTTTTATCAGAGCTTTCTGGTATAGGTATCGGGTGAGGTATGTACTCTCAGAGTGTGCATAACTTGTAAAATGCGTAAAGGATCCCTGTTCGGATGATGTACGTACGTTAGGGTTTCCATCTGAGGTGTGGTTGGGGTTCAGTGCTCACATAATACCACTGATGGGTGAGCGAGGCTGGTCACCTTTGCCTCATATGCCTGGACTGAGTACTCTGGACTCGGACTCTTGCTATCCTGATGGAGCAAAAAGGGAATAAATGATAAATAGATGGATCGATAGACAGACAGGTAGCCTAAATACATTTTGTCCATTAAATGTTTTATTTTGCAGTTTTTGTGATGAATATTCCACTGAATAAACAGCTCTGCTCCATCTCGCTTCATCTTTTTCTTTTTGTGCTATATTTCTCTACGCTACTTTTGTAAAAATCCTCCTCCTCCTCCTTCTCCTCCTCCCGATATCCCGTAGCAAACTCTGTCTGGGTCCACAGTAGACACTAGAGTCTAGACCTTTCACTACGAGTTTTAGGAGTTCAGTTATATCCACTGCACACTCTCTCTCTCTCTCTCTCTCTCTCTCTCTCTCTCTCTCTCTCTCACACACACACACACACACACACACATGCAGATAGATAGCTATACCCCATTCACTTAAGCCAGTCACGAGGAGCCCAGAAACGATTTGAAGGTTGCTGCTGATTGGCTGATACAATATTGTACTAAGCGTGGCAGGGGACAGTGAGGTGTTGTCAATCAGTTTGACTACGGTGTGCCCCGGTATTTCACACAGTTCACTCGGAATGTACATTACTTGTTTTTTTCATCCTTACATTACATACACTGCAGTGTACCGATGACAGTCGCTGCCATGCAGCAAGGCCTGAGGAGTGCCGTGAACAATGGATACGGGATGGTGCGGTTACGACCTCTGACCCCCTCAGTCTGTACTACAGGTGCGGTGAGCGTTCGACCCATGGTTCATAGTCACACTGACTGCTATCCCACCACCCTCCTACCAACCCTACCACCCCACTTTAATCACGTTGTGTTGGCCAATCATGGGCGTCCATTCATTCGCCCCAAATGACTGAGTTAAGTGAATACCCTATACACAGGTAGATAGAGGGAGAGTTAATGTGTACCGGTACTTTTTTATTGAAGCTTTGTCAGGCTGTGTTCTCCAGTCAACTGCTTATACGGCCAGTGTTTCCCTGACTGTAGATTTTCCTTGACAGAAAATAATTTCCTTCTGCGGTAACGAGAGCGTACATGTAAGATGCGTGAGTGATTGAGCATTATTATTTAGTATGTTTTTGCATCTTAGAAATATTGATGGATTAAGACATATTCTTCATTAATTGCAGCGCCTACAGATGGAGAAGCCAGGCTCAGGGGAAAGGAGGAGGTTGAGGGGTGGAGTAAAGAAAGAAGGACTTTTTATTCAAGCCCACCTCTTGCCCTTTTTTTTCTTTTTTTTTCTTGAGGTCCTAAAACCGAAGGTCTTTCTGCTCCAGTCCACCTCATCCCTTATTTCTTACCTTCATTCCCTAAGAACGAAGCTATTCCTTATCTTCATTCCCCAACTTCTTCACACCACCCTTTTCCGTCCCCGGTGCCTCACTGAAAGGCTTCACAATCAGTGATTGATGCAGTTAATGAGGAAACATATAAACACGTTGAGCCATTCTAGTCAGTCCCAGTGACTCTTACGCACGTCACCATCAGTAGTTACATAAACAGTGTGGGCCATTATTTCCCACCAACAGAGTACTGTCTCACTCAGTAATTGTTCATTTGCACTTTGCGGCCCCAGACTAATGAAACTCATATCATTTTTTTTTTTTTCAGTTAAGCAAGATTTCTCTCTGTTTTGAAACGGCTACGAAACGATGCAAAGAAACAGTTAAAGAGAGAGTCCGACCCATTTGATTATTGTAGATTAGGTTAGCAAGAGTTTGGACATGATTCGGGACTGTTTTCTGGATCTATCGACCGAATCTATACCTGTGTTGGTATAACCCCATCCACACTATAGCCTCAGTGCCCACAACAGAGCATATGGCACTGTGCAGTCATGAGTGGAAATTCGCCAGCAGCCTTGTGCTCTACATATTTCTCATGACTCCCCAAACGACAGAGAGTATCCATCCATCTCATACGCTTTTCTTTGTGATTCATATTGTTATCATATAAATATAGTTCATGTAACACATTTCATTGCCACAACCGGCAGAGAATTGTACACGGTTTGCAGTCACCGATATTTTACCCAGTTTCTTCCTGGAAATACTATATGGCTGCCATCTGGTGTGATCAGAGCGCCTGGGTGGTCGACGTGAAATAAAGTATTCAGTTCGCCAACACTTTTTTGTTTCCCTCCTGTTATCCAGTGTGAGAGATGAAACGTGAGGAAGGGTGTGTGTAGGGGGAAGGAGATGTGTGATGGTGTACTCTGTACTCCCTCTGTCACAGACGACGTGAGGAACGTTTTGTGTGTGTGTGTGTGTGTGTGTGTGTGTGTGTGTGTGTGTGTGCTGGGGGGGGGGTATTTGGGCGTGTTGAGAAGGATTGGTGGGTGGTTGTGGTGGTGGTGGTGGTGGCGGTGACGTATCCAACACTCCCTCCAACACATTCTTAGTACACCTTGCAGCTGGATCCACACATTTTGGCGTGGGATGTGTGGTGGCGTATCCCTCCAGCACACATCATCATCCATCTTTTACCTGTGCCCACACCGGCTACAGTGGACTGGATGCACTGCACTTTTCGGAAGGTCCAAAATGAGGTGAGGAGAGACATATATTTCTGAATTACATCTGGTTGCGTTGTATGATTCCCGGATTTTACAAAATTTATGCGTTTTGAACTTATTTGTATGTTGTACATTATTAATAATGATATTTACTGTGCATGTTACAATATAAATATTACATGTGATTAGCTACTTGAATAATGTGAAGTGTGGTATTGCCCAACCCTGGAAATTCCATTCATTGAGTGCCAGTTTTGTATATTCAGGTATTTATGAAACAAGCGCTTTACGGCCATATCGGGTCGCTCAGCACTTGCTCAAATGAGAGCTATTTCTGGATAGCTCTTCGCCTTCTTTGACACCAACGATTTATGCGTCAGAACAGGAGGAAATGCTGCGCTGCCCAGTAGTTTGCTCCTGCAGGCAGTGGGAACAATTAGGGGTCAAAACGCTCCTTTGGAAAATTTCAGTAAACCTGAAACTGAAACGGCACAATCGGTGACCCAGTTGCAAGCATCCTGCCAAGTTTCATCAAAATCATTTTTCCAGATTTGACTGCGCAACACACACACACACACACACACACACACACACACACACACACACACGATTATAATATATTAAATGACGTACCCTGCACTTCCTCATGTTTCATCGCCGACACTGGATACAACAAAGATAAATAAAAAGTTTTGCGAACTGAATACTTAATTGCAGCTGGACCACACACGGTCTCTGATCACGCCAGATTCCAAAAATCTACTGTTTCCAGGAAGTTGGACGAAGGTTATATATTCACCCGTGCCTGTTTGTCTGTTTGTGTACTGGATATATCGGTGAAATCTTGTATATTGGTGGGCAGTGGATGAAGTTGTTGATTGGATTTTAAGGTGGACCTGGAAGTAGGAACTAGAATGACATTCAGTAGAGCGCATACCTCCGCCAAGGCCCAACAGCCCCCCTATAAAAAGCATATTTAAATCCGCTAGATCCGGAATTTTATGTGGATCCGCGCCAAATTGTACACATTCGTAGATACCAGCATCCTAAATATGCCTGATTTTTTTTTTAAAATGAAGATCCATGCAATATTCACTGAAAAATTTACGAAAATGTCGAAAAACACCCAATCTCGCAATGTTAGAGAAAGTGAAAAAAAAAATAAAAAAAAATCCTGGATCCGCACCTTTATCCTGATCCTCACAAAAATTTAATGGAGTCTGATTTGGGCCAAGGCCCATTCTTCTACCAAGTTTCATGGTAAAATCCGTCCGGTTGTTTTTGTGCAATCTTGCTCACAGACCAACCAACCAACCAACAAACAAACAGACAGGGGTGAAAACATAACCTCCATAGCGGAGATAATAAATGATAAATTTTATTGGCGTTTGCGGAGGTATGCACTCTCTGATAATGTGTAACAGGACAGACTAAGACCATACAACTAAGTGGTTATAGAAAAGTTTTCGTCTGGTAGGAGAGAGGTATTACAACAGTAATTAATAAATTTTATTGGTGTTGGCCGAGGTATGTGTTTTCTGAGTGCTTTCTATTCTGTGTTGTATTATTAGTAGACTTCCTTCTCTCACACCTTTCGTGAAGCAGAATGTTTCATGTTCTGTCCACCCAATGACTCACATAGATTCCGTGTTAGTCTTTTCTTTTGCCCTTACTTTTTTTTTTTCTTTTTCACAGATGCCATGTCAAAGTCTCAAATCCCTACATTAATATAGGCCCTAACACATCCTCATGCAGTTATCTTACAGCCGCCATACTTATACTAATGGTTTATGCCAAGGGCTTCATAGGAGCAGTTACCTTTCACTCCTGCCTCTCTGCTTCGACTTCTCATTCGCATTACCTCTCTTTTCTGTTGTTGCACCGAAGTAGCCTACGCTACTGCAGCCCCTTCACCCGTTCAGTTTCTCTCAACTGACCATCACATCGCACTGAGAATCACCTTCAATTTCTGTAAACATCTGTGCAGTCCCATCTGCATTTACTTTCAAACCAAGCCAGTCACAATCATTCACAAAATTTTACCAGTCTGCAAAGATCATGTTCACTGCTAACCTCTTCTGTCCAGTGATGTAATTTTCATCATTATTGCTACTTCGAGACGATTCTTTTAAGACTGGGAGAAATTTTTCAAAATGAAGTGGTGGGTAGTGGTGTAGTGATGGTATTGATGAGAATGGTGGTAGATGAATGGATGACTTAACTGTAACATTATTATAATATTCAGTTTGTGGAAGGTGAGGGCAACAACCACAAGTTCCTCGATGTAATAATACCTGCAGGTGATTCTGCACTGAATGACATGCCATTTTTTTTTTTTTTCTGTAGCTCAGGAAACCATTTACTGGTTTGGTGATAACCACATGACTAACTGAACGCCTGATGGTCTAGTGGGTTAAGGTGCTGCAGCCGGATATGGCCGTAAGGATGTGCATCCTAGGGATGATTGACGTTTGCAGCTCACTTAAATCACTCAGGACTGAGCTAAGCTAGTCAACCTCTCCTCCTGTCGGGACTAAATACCCTATCCCCGGGCCCCTACTCTCGTGATGGGGCAAAAAAGGATTGGAGGACTCATAGATAAACTGAATGAAATATTCCGTATAGGATGAGAGTGCGGTTAAGAGGTAGAAAGTAACTGTCTTTTTATGTGAGCACTTTACTGGTGGTGTCGAACTTGTTTCTTTTTTACAGATGATCAGAAGTAAAAACAAATTACATAAAAAATAATTCCACACACTTCATTAAGGGTGTCCTCCATTCATAGAAAAAAAATGTGTAACAGTTGGATCTGAATGACTGTATGTTGAAGTTTATGAGGTAGTGTGTATGCGCCAGCCAATACCACCACCAATGACCTCATTGCACCTGGAACAGCTTCTTTCACGCACACTCACTCTATACGGTAAATGTTGTTCAAACTAAACACTGTTGAGATAAGAATGCAAGAAAAATGGAGTTGGTACTGTAAAATATGGAAGAAATACAATTACACGGAAAAGAAGAAGAAAAGGAGCATTAGAAACTTCAGTCATTGAAAGTAAAATATATATATGTTTTCATGCAAATGAAAAATAACATGTGAACACTGTTTTGCTAAATACCTTTATTTATTACATGAATGAAAATTCTTGATACACCTAAATGCAGGTATAATAAGCAGGTATATTAACCATAGGCAGGAGAATTTCGAGTCACTAATACATTAGAAATTTACTTTTTTAACTATAGGACTGATTGAGCTTTTAGCACAGTATAAATGTAATTGAGAGAACAATATATCGGGAGGCCTTCAGAAAGTACTTATAGGGTAAGAGAAAACTTTGGATTTAAAAGAAGTAGAATTATTAGCAGGAGGACGTACAGCAGAAGCAAAAAACAGTGAATTAGGAAAAACTGAAGAATTAGCAGGAGGGCGTGGGGCAGAAGTAAAGAAGAATGATTTAGAAAAAGTAGAAGAACTAGCAGCAGAGGCGCAGCAGAAGTACAGAAAGACGAAATAATAAAAAAAAGTAGAGGAATTAGCAGGAGGAGGTACAGCACAAGTAAAGATGTATGAAATAGGAAAAGTAGATGAATTAGCAGGAGGAGATGCAGCAGAAGTAGGGAGGGATGACGTAGAAAATGTAGAAGAATTAGCAGCAGGAGGTGCAGCAGGGGTGAAGAAGGATGAATACAGAAATAATAAGACAATAAATGCCCTCTGGCGTGTGAGTGTGATGAATGAGACAGTCAGGTGGCAACACTCCAACATGGTATCTTTTATGGGGCGGAACAGCGGTGTTAGACAAAAGAGCACACCTACCGGTACTGAGTTCACTAGATAATCCTCACCGCTGACTTCACCCTTCCAAATATATTTATGCCTCCACTCCCCCCCTCCCTTTTCAACTAGCTCATTATCCTCCACACCCCTGCACCGCTAACCCCTGTCCCCTTCACCTCTGCCCCCTTCACCCCTTCCACCATCCTCGCCCCTCCACCACTCACCCAGCCATGCCAAAAAGCTGTCTGAGTTATCTCTATGGCCAGGTGGATAACGAGGTAAATTTTGTGTGGTGTTCAGAGAACTGCTGTCTGGCAGCGCAATGGGTGTGTGAGAGAGCGAGATTCATGTGAGCTAGGTGTATTGGTCGCTATATTAGACGCACCTGTGTGAATGTGAGAGGTCGAGAGTTAAATGAACTTACTCCGTTGCCCGCTATATTAGATTCACCTGTGCGAATATGAGAGGGTAGGAGTTGTGAACTTACTGTATTCTGCGCCATATTTTTTAGACACCGTCGCTGAAGACGCACCACTCGTCTAATGGGTAGTGGGTGTGTGAGAGACAGGAATCGTGTGAGTTCCTCATATTCCCCTGTGTTTTAGATACACGCTTACTGATGACACACCCCTAGTGTGGTGGACAGTGGGTTTGTGACTACGAGAAGGCAGGACTTAGGAGTCATGTGAGTTTATTGTCTGGCAGTAGATGCATCCATGTGAGAGCTAAATCCTTGTCTGACGTTCGATGGGAGTGTGAGACGACATGAGCCCTGTTCTGATATCAGCCGATTCACCCGTACTTCACCCTGCCTCACTCTGCCTTGGCCTGCTTCATCCTGCCTTGCGTTAACTAACTCCTCCCCCTTACCCTGCTGCACCCTAACTTGCATTACCTCGCCATCCCCAGCATCAACTAGCTCTCACTCCCGTACTCTCTTTGTCCTGTCTTTAATTGCCTCGGCAGCTCATATCCTGTCTCGCCCGGCCCAGCATAGACCCACGAGCCCTTACCCTACCATATTCTCTCTCTTTCTGTGTGTGTGGGGGGGGCGGGTGGACTATCTCACATCTTGAACTCGTACGTCAGCTGAATTCAAGCAAGAGAGAGAGAGAGAGAGAGAGAGAGAGAGAGAGAGAGAGAGAAACAACATATTTTGGAAACATTATGAGCGAAGTTTGGAAATACACTCTTAGGTGGTTTGTATTTAAGATAAGCGTCTAATATGTCATTCTGTCTCGTATCGTGTCTTTTAAGAATGCTTTAAATTATTTTCTTAGCTGCACCACGTCAAAGGCAATTAGGCTACGACTGAGGTAAAGTCTGCAAGAAGTGTGAAGCCTTCTATTCTGTCTGTGATTTAATGGTCTTCATAAAAGGTTGTGATAAATTCTAGTTGGACATATTGTGATGTTTAATTGACATAGAAATACATAAGCTTTATATCGCTAACCACCTCTTTTTTTTTTCATTTCCTTTATGTTTATTTATATTCCCATGTTCGTCTTCTTTCCGCTTTGTCCTTATAGCACCCATTTCTTTATTTATGCTTACACATTTCTACATATACTCCCACTCCACATTCTTTGCTGGCACTCCATGCACTTTTCTCTCCACATCTTAGTCGTATTTCTCTCCTACTCCATCATATTTTCCTTCCATCCGTCTTCCTGCTTTCATATCCTTTAGCGTTTTTCATTTCACAATATTCACTTCTCCTTATTCCTCTTCTTCTTTTCTTCCTGAAATATCCCATACTCAGATAAACCTTTCTTTCCACTATCCCTCTTTTTTCCTTCCTCATACCTTGTGTCCACTCCCGCCATCCTTTCTACGCCCTATTGATATGCTTTTAAGTCACCATCACCCTTATTCACCACCCTGTTACCCTTTCCTAAACAAAACAGTCCCATTTTTCAGTTGAATTTTCTTTGCACTGTCTTTGTTAATCTTTTCTCTCACCCTCTATTCGTACGACCACTTTGAGTATAATTTTCCTTTGCGTCATCCTTATTCACCTTTCTCATTCCCCTTTCATTTATCCCGCTATTTGTCTCACTCCTCTATTTTCTTATACCGTACAGTCTCTTTCTTCCTTGCTCCTCTTCCTTATATATATATATACATTTCTACATCATCACCGTTACTATTATCCGCCCTCCCCTTTCTTCCTTTTACTCCTTCATCCTTCGTACTTACCTTTTCCTTACAGGCTTTTCATTTTTTTTTTCCGCAGTTCTTCTTGTAGCCCTGTCTCAGCTCTCTCCCTTCTTTTTTTCCTATTTTTCCTCATCCCTTTCTCATTTTTCTTTTGCCTTCCACCTCACGGGGCAACAGGATCTCTCCATCTTTTGTATCTCCACGAGTAATTCAGTTTAGCGGATCCTAAATTTCCACCCCAACCAGTTCGCAGGGTCTAATAATTTGATAAGAACACAAGGGTATCACTTAGGGAGGCTTATTAGCGATGATCAGGCTGAGCTGATTGTTATCTTGTCTGTCAGTTCACGAGCTGGTTATTACCTCACAATTTACGTTGTCTGGCGAAAAGGTGTTCCTGTATTCTGTATAAACTGGTGTGTATGAGTACAGGGTGGTGTCTGGGTGAAAGGTTTAGGGTGAGTGGAGGAAGACCTGAATGAAGATAAATGGTGTAAAGATAATGGATGGGGTGAGAGAAAGCAATGAACGGGGAAGGAGGAAAAGTTTGATGAGAGATTGAAAACAAGTGGTGAAAGGATGGTGGATACCATACATGAGAGAAGGAAGGAGGCGAGGAATGAGGAGAAGGTTGAGGTTTGAGGAAGAACAAGATGATAGAGTGGAGCAGGGGAAGGGAAAGGAAAGAAAATTGAAAAGAAGGGGAAAAGGATAATTGATGGAAACAGAAATGGATGGGGGAAAGGACAAAGTGAATGGAAATGAAAGATGAGGGACTTGGAAAAAAAAGAAAAAAGAAAATATGCTGGTAAGTGTAGAATATTTGTGAACTGAGGAGAGAAAATAGAATGTCTGGGATATTTGGTGAAGAAGAGGGAGAGATAATGAGACAAGATAAGTAGAGCAAAGTTTAGGAAATGAATATGTAATGGATAATTGGGAGAAGGGTGAAAAAGTGGAAGAAGGAGGAGGGTTGAGGACACGAGGAGACATGAGAGACTGATGGAGAGAGAATGGAAAGGAAGAAATTGGGGAAAAATTATAGAGTGTGAACGGTGGAAGGAAAAAATATAGGAGAGTAAATAAAAAGGACTGAGCAGGTTGGTATCAAAAAGTTCATAAGAAAATGTTGAAGCCTTGAATATTCTGAAGGTTGATGGTGTTTGCAAAATTGCTTATCTTCTGGATAAGCTGTTTCTTAGGCCCGAATTATCGTCGGGTAAGGTAGCTCCCTAACACATTTTCCTAAGCAACATATATTACTTCTTATACATTACTGTCCATCCCCATATCACGTACATCATTCTAATATCGCCATAATGTGCTTAGATAACGTGCGAACAGATATTAACCAGCCTTATTCAAATATAAATCGCCAAGGAAGAGTGTTAGGGAGCTTCCTTAACCCGACGAGAATATGTCTTAGTCTCTACGTAGTCTTCCTGTTATTATTATTTAAGATAAAGAGCATGGGTCATCAGTAGTGTACTATTTCTTGCGCGTTTACCCTAAATGTAATTATCAGGTTTTCCCATTTGCAACAATAGCTTTTTAGTTATATTTATCAGTTTTTACTTGTAGATTTAGTTATGAGATGGAGGGATGGAGTGGAGAGGTATATGAGAGAAAGGGGTGTGAGCTGGAAGGAGGGCACTGAAATGGCGGGTGACAGGGCGACATGGAGGCGATTTGTTTGTGGCCACCCCTTGCTGGATTAAGTCGTGTGGCAATATATAGACAGACAGATAGATAGATAGTTGTTAATTATTTACATATTAATGTTTGCACTTCCTACTACTACACGATAATATAAAGCTTATGAGAGTTTTAGAACACTGGGGAGGATCGGGGCGAAAGCAGGTCACTGACCAACTTCGTAAAAGTATGTGTTTAAAAAATTACCAAACTTGTGGCTCTGCTCGCTGGTATACCCTGCCGGAGGAACCGTTAAATTAAACTAGGTCCTGGACTGTCGTCGGTAAAGAAGCCTCCCTAACACCTTTTCCTAGGCGATTTTTTTTCTTTATTACACCTTACTGTCCTATTCTGTGTTATATAAATCTAACATCACCATACTCTTCATAAATAACGTACAGAATTACACTAACCAGACATCCAGAAATAAATCGCTAAGGAAGAGGTGCTAGGGAACCTTCTTACCCGACGAGAATACGGGTCCAGATGTGAAATTAGATGTAGTTGTGATAGGTTGTGAAGTTAGGTGAGATATGGTTAGTTAGGATTAGAAGTGATTAAAAAAAAAAAACGAATATTAAGATTCAGTTAGCCTAATAAATATGCCTAATTTTGTGCAGGAGGTGCAGTCGCTGGGGGATTATCGCAGCGAACTTTACTGGCGATGCGTGTGTCCCGAATCAAGGGTCTGAAACGCAGAACTGTGGCGGACATTATAAGGTGGGGATTAGGACTGTTCTCACATGTTCCTGCCTTTATACGCACGTTTTAGGTTCTGTCTGTCTGTCTGTCTGTCTGTCTGTCTCTCTCTCTCTCTCTCTCTCTCTCTCTCTCTCTCTCTCTCTCTCTCTCTCTCTCACACACACACACACACACACACACACACATACACGTACCTGTAGTCATTAGTGTACGTCAAGTTCTCTGTCCTGACGCCTCATTGCCACCAGACTCTAAGTTGACTGTGGCACGTGCTGCCCCCCTCAGGTCACGTGGAGAGAGAGAGAGAGAGAGAGAGAGAGAGAGAGAGAGGGAGGGAGGGAGAGAGAAATTGATCTTTCTTTTCCTATTATAACTTCCTGCGTCTCCGTAAATCTCTTTGTCTCAGTCACTCTGCTGTTTCTTACTGTGTCTATTCTACCTCTTCTGGGTTACTTCTCAGGTATATAGATCAGATCATCTGAACAGCCGTGTATGGAGACTACGTGTATACAAAGGTCATCGATAACTGTTATTTACTTTTACATAAAATTAGTCACCATTTTTGTAGATCTGTTTTTTATGATTCAGGGACTTTGCAAATACTGCTGTATTGTGCATGGGAGATGAGACTTACTGGAAAGTGCACCGTGTAGAAAGTTGTGGTCGTTATGTTCCTAGGGTTTTAGAGAGAGAGAGGGAGAGAGAGAGAGTTGTGTCGCTTATAAAGGCTCCAACATGCATGCATGCGCCGCCCATGGTCACCTAGTTGCGGCTGTTCACGTTGCTCCATCTTTGGCAACCTCCTTATTCAGTCCCTTATCCCCGAGGTCACACTCTGTGGCCACCTCCTAGGTCATTTTTGATCTGCCTCCCGGAACCCTACCCCCGACGTTCACACTTCTCACTTTCCGCATCAATTTTGTCATCCTCCATCCATTCCATATGCTCAGACCACCTCATTCTGTTCCTCCTCATCACAGCACCAATACACGGCAGTCCCATCCTACCTCTTAACCCTTTAGTCGTAAACCTAGCCCTCCAAGCCTTGCATTCAAGGAAGCATTACACATCCATCTAATCAGTGTAATTTCTGTACGTTTGAGCCTACAAATATTCTCTTCCTTTACTGCCCATATCATATATACCATACAGCATTACACTCCTAAAACATCCCACATACAGGATCCCTTAGCACGGAGGGAGAGCCCTCTCAATGTCAGGATAGGCAACAGTTCCCTGAACTTCCTCCAACCACCTCCAGCACATAACATGTCCCCCAATAACAAATTCTTCCACACACCCAAGAGACTCACTAGCAAGATCAGTCCTGTCACGCCTGACGATTACCACATGCTCTCCCCGACACATCACACACACAGATCAGCGTTATCTCGCAGTCTGCCTTTTACACCACTAGATCTCGTATGCACCCATTCATCACAAATGCTGCACAAGATGGAGTTACTTCTCACACCCTTGTGGCAACCCTCACATGGCCACTTTCCCTCTGCTTTAACAGTATCACCACCAGCCCCAGATATCATCACTTTTGTTTTAAATCCGCATTTACTCTCAAATCCTTGTGCACCACTTCGTCTTTCCTCTTACTAAATGTTTCCTCCGCCTCCTTTTCATTCTCTGCAATCAACACCAAACCATTAGCATACAACATCTCCCATGGGAGTCCTTTTCCTATATTACGTGAGAGAGCTTCAAGCACCAGGATAAATCATAAGGGGCTCAAGACTGACCCCCAGATGCACGGAAAACTCATCACTCAAATTCCCATTCGCTCTCACCTGGATGCGAGCACTCACATATACTGTATACGGTACTTAGCCATAACCACTCTAACCAGCCGGTCCTTGATCGCAAACTTTCTCATTGCCCACATAACCACCTCCCAGTGGACTCTGTCAAAGGTCGTCTCCAGATCAACAAGTCAAAGTACAGATCGTTTTTCTTTCCTATATCTTTTTCTTGAAGCTGGCGGACTATGAATGTGGCATCAGTGGTCCCTTTGCCTGGCATAAACTCAAACTGCATCTCATAAGTATTCACTCTTTCCTTAATCATACCTTCTAGGACTCTCTCCATTACCCTCATTATCTGGTCCTAAGTTTTATGCCTCTATAATTTCCTATTTCCAGGGTATCACCCGTCCTCTTGTACACATTTACAATGGAACTCTTCAGTCAGTCATCTGGGACAGCACACTCACATATAATCGTATATATTTATCAAATCAGTAACTTACCCCACTCCTATATCTCCTGAGACCTTCTGCATTTCAGCAGTTAACCCAGACACTCCTGCCTCCTTTCCCAGCTGCATCTTGTCTATTGTCGTGCTCACAGTAGCAGCATCAATCAAAGGCCGAGGGCCAGACACTGGATCTGCTGACAAACCCTCCATGTTCCAGGAACTCCATATTCAGCAACCGATTATAGTGCTCATTCAAGGCGTCTTTAATATCCTCACTGTCTACCACTACCTTTATCTCATCATTTTTCACACGCTGCTCACCTAATATATCCCCGTTTTCCCTCCTCATCTGCTTTGCCACTGTAAGAACCATATTCTTCCGTTCAGTGCTATTTAAATTACCCAGTAAAATTCTCTGAGGCAAGATTTTGCTGTATATACTTCTTTTCTAGCCCTGAGTTTGACATCCAAGAATTCTTCTCGGTTACCACCCGTTTTCCATTCCCAGAAAAGCCTTCCTTTTTCTTTTCTTTCCGTCACTGTGGCATCTACACCCTCATCTCACCACCATGTTACCGTATGTCTGGGGGGGAGGGGGCTTGTCCATCCACACACTGAATCAGTAACTCTCAGGAGATTGTTCTTGAAAGCTGTTTGCTCTTCATTTACGCTTCCGTCAACAGCTTCCTGCGCAGTCACAACTCTACTCATCTCGCTATAGAAGGCATCCGTTTCTGCTTGGTTTTTCATCTTTCACATTTCCGTCCTGGGCGCATAGGTCCTCTTCTTCACCACCGGCCCCCTAAGCACCATGTTACATATCAGTAATCTGTGTTACTGCGCACACGGAGAGAGTAAGTGATGTACGTTGATGTTACAATAAAATATTACCAGAGTGAGTGTGGTAGGTGGGGGCGCCCATCATCCACCCACTTAGTGTAGTGGTACCCTGTTTTTAGGGTAACTATATCGAGTGGCAAGCCAAACGATTTCCTGTAAACCAGGAAATCATTAACAACGCTGGGTGGTAACCTTATAACCAACCGACACGTGTTCCCTACGTGGCAGCAAGTGGGTTGGCAGAGGGTTAGTGCCCCTCCCCAGAAAAAAAAAAAAAAAAAAACTAACTAAAAATTCAAACAAGAGGCCTCGGACCAGGACTGACCAAAAGATGACGACTTACGACCGAACAAAGAACATGATACGGATGGCGAAGTGGAATGTAAGAGGTGACAATGATGAGGTGAAAGAGAGATTGTCCAGGTGCTTGAGGGTGCGAAAGTGGATGTATGTGGATTAACTGAAACTAAATGGAGAGGTGAGAGTGTGAGAGAATGGGAGTATGGATGGGGTATATGTGCAGGAGTACGTGAAAATGAGAGGGCAAAAGAAGGAGTGTGTATTGTTGTAATAGATGGAAGGAAGATATAAGAGAGTATGGATCAGTTGGCTCAAGGATTGTGTGGAAAAGACTGAAAGTTGGATTACAAATGTGGGCGATTGTGTGCGTGTATGCGCCAATGCAAGATTGTGCAAGCAGAGTAAAAGAAGAGTACTGGACAGATGTGGAAGTGTGCATGGAAAAGTTTGAAAGGAATGCGAAAGTGTTTTTGATAGGTGACATGAATGGTACAGTAGGGAATGTGAAGGTGGATGAAGTAGTTGGTGAGTGGGGTGTGCCTCCTGAGGTAGATGAGAATGTCAGTGCTTTAGTGGACATTTGTGCCGGGAGGGGGTTGGTAATAGCCAATACTCTCTTCAGGCACAAAATGATCCACAGGTATACATAGCGAGTGATGAGAAGGGTGGATGGTTAAATGAATGAAAGGAAGGCAATGATTGATGATGTGTGTGTGGATGAAAGGATGCAAAGATGTGCAATAGATGCAAGAGCATATAGAGATTGGGGGAGTGGACTTTCTGACCACCACTTGGTGGTGATCAGAATCAAGGTCCAAGTAAAATGGAGAAATGGAAAAAGGGAAGGACGGGAGGAATGAGTATATGCAAGGAGAGTGGAGAGGTTACAAGACGATGAGAAAAAAGGCAGAATATAAGAGAGAAGTGGAGGAACGATTGGGTAAATATGAATTGGAGCAGACGGGGGACGTGGAAGGTGTGTGCAAGATATTCACATAAGAAATATGTGCTGCATGTGAGGTGGTGTGTGGGGTGTAGAGAAGACAAAAGGGGGTGCAAGGAACAGCATGGTGGAATGAAGAGGTGAGACAGGCTGTGACACAAAAGAAAAAAGCATATAATGAATGGATGAGAAATAAGGACGTGGAAGAAGTTGAGAGACGGAAGAGAGTGCTATATGTAGAAAGGAAGAGAGAGGTGAAAAGAATAGTAAGAGAGAGTAAGAAGTGAGTGGATGAGGAATTTGGAAGGATTTGAGTGTCAAGTGGAGGGAATACAGAAAATATTCTGGAAAGAGGTAGAGAGTCAGACAGGGTGGCAATGAATTTAATAGGGGAGTGAAAGATAAAAATGGTAGATTACTAGTTGAGAAGGGGGAAAAAGTGAGCAGATGGAGAGAACACTCTAATGAATTGTTGAACACAGAGAATGAAAGTAATGCGAGTATAAGTGGCCGGGGAATGGCTGGGAGAAGGAGGGATGTGAGAAAACAGGAAGATATCAGTAGGATGGAAGTTATGGAAGGGATGATGAAAGTGAAAATGAGGAAAGCCCCGGGAATTGATGAAGTATGTGGTGAAATGCTGAAACATGGGGGAGAGATAGTAGTAGAATGGATGTGGAAGATGTGCAAATTGGCCTGGGAGGAAAGTAGAGTCCCGGAGGATTGGAAGTCAGGTATAATTATTCCCTTGTACAAAGGGAAAGGGGAAAAAGAAGTGTGTGGTAATTATAGGGGCATTTGTCTTCTTAGTGTAATAGGAAAAGTATACGGTAGGATACTTACTGACATAGGGATATAACAGAAGAATTAGTTGGAGTAGAACAGGGAGGCTTTAGGAATGGAAGAGGTTGTGTAGATCAGATATTCATTCTTAGATTTTTAGTGGAAAAGTTTCTAGAGAAGGGAAAGTAGTTGTACGCGGCCTTCATGGATTTGGAGAAAGCATATGACAGGGTGGATAGACACGGATTGTGGAAAGTATTAAGAGTATGTGGAGTAGATGGGAAGTTGTTGAATTCTGTGAAGAGTATGTATGAGGGTGCTAAGGCTGCAGTGCGTGTGGATAGTGAACTGAGTAATTTTTTGAAGATTGGGTTGAAACAGGGATGTGTCATGTCTACATGGTTGTTCAATCTGTACATGGATGGGATTATAAAAGAGATAGGGGTAGGGCAGTGGATGTCGGAGTGGCCCTGCTTAGTGGAAAAGTTTCTAGAGAAGGGAAAAAAAGTTGTATGCGGCTTTCATGGATTTGGAGAAAGCATATGACAGGGTGGATTGACAAGGTTTATGGAAAGTATTAAGAATATGTGGAGTAGATGGAAAGTTGTTGAATGCTGTGAAAAGTATGTATGAGAGTGCTAAGGCTGCAGTGCGTGTGAATAGTGAACTGAGTTTTTCTATTTGAAGGTTGGGTTGAAACAGGGATGTGTCATGTCTCCATGGTTGCTCAATCTGTACATGGATGGGGTTATGAAAGAGATACAAGGTAGGGTAGTGGATGTCGGTGTGGCCCTAATGAGAGAGGGCAGTGTTTGGAAACTCCCTGTACTGTTGTTTGCAAATAATACTGTGTTGTTAAGTGAAGACGAAGGGGAGCTGCAAGGCTTGGTGGATGAGTTTGGGAGACTGTGTAAGAAGCAGAATCTAAAGGTGAGTGTAGGGAAGAGTAAAGTTATGGTCTTCGAGAGAGGTGAAGTCAGTTAATGTACAGTGAGGTTGGATGATGAGAAAATGGAAAATGTGAGTACGTTTAAGTACTTGGGTAGTGTGATAAGTAAGGATGGAAGTTTGGAGGGTGAAGTGCTTGAAAGGGTACAACAGGGAAGAAAGGTTGCTGGTTCCTTGAAGGCAGTGATAAGAAACACGGAAGTGAGCATGTAAGTGAAAAAGTTATTACGTGACAGTATTGTGATACCAACTCTAACGTATGGAAGTGAAGTTTGGACGTTGTTGGAGGGACACAAGTCAAGAGTGAGAGCAGTGGAAATGAGTTATTTGAGAGGAACCTGTTGAGTCACATGGAAAGACAGACTGACAAATGACGATGTGAAGGAGCGTTGTGGTGTGGATGTGGATGAGATAGGAAGCCTTAGGAGAAACACATTGAGGTGGTTTGGCCATATGGAGAGGATGGAGAGTGAGAGAGTGACGAGGAGAGTGTATGAATGAGGTGGAGGGGGAGAGAGGGAGGGGAGGGCCAAGGATGAGATGGAGGGATGAAGTGGAGAGATATATGAGAGAGGGATGTGTGAAATGGGAGCAGGGTAGTGAAATGGCAGGGAACAGGGTGACGTGGAGGCGATTTGTTTGTGGCCATCCCGTATAAGGGATTAAGGCGTCTGGCAATAGATAGATAGATAGTGTTTGTGTAGCAGCTAGAAACACAGTTGTGGGTCATGACCCTAAAGGTGAAGTAATAAAGCAAATGCAAGCTGTAAAACGTGACATTTTTCATCCCACTGGGGAAGCTGTGTCAGTGATCAAGTGAATTACGACTCGTAGGGCCTTTGCACCATATCTACAAACACTTACGAGTCACGCCACCTTTTAGTATCTCGTAAACCGTCTAATGACCGACAGGTTTATTATCAAACTTAACTTGAGTTCACACAGACCCCCCTCCCACCCCGTGACACACAAAGTGGACAACCCAAAGTCGTTTAATGACGCAGTTGGCTTTATTGTCGTAGGAAGTGTGGCAGATAGTCATTACTCTTTTTTTTTTTATTACTTAGTACCGAAATTCAGTGGTAGCTCCTGTCTGGCGAAGGACAGTCCTCACGTGCTGATGTAGCCAAGGCGGCCACATTTACATCTGTAAGTCAGTCTTTGTTGGTACGGTTATCATATCAGAGCCACCAGTCTGTCTGAATCCCTTCACTGCGTTGACGTTTTTTATTGTTCATTATTCTTGACATCTTCAGACCATCTTTGCCTATTAAGCTGCATAGAATTGTGAGGAGATTGCTAGCATAAGAGATAAAATGAGATAAAGGGTACATTTTAACTTGCCATTTTTTAATAATCATTATACAGTTTTCCTCACATCCGTTATCACCTTTTTTTTATCTTATTATATTTCTGGTGTCTTCTTTAATTTCTCTGAGTACAATTGTGTGTCCATACTGATACCATCTTGAAGTTTATAGCCATGTTTTATGAGTAGTGATAAAGGCGGAGGATTCCAGATAAAGTGACGGGGAAAGCGCTTGCAGTTGAACGAATATGTGTGATAATGATGAAGACTGGATTTACTGATTGAGATACTGATAAGGTAAAATGCAACTTCGGGAGAGACTCCTCTTCCCGACGAAAACGAAGTGGCCTCGACGCAAAATGGATGAGAGAGATAATATTGATGAAGCTTATATTGGTATTGAGTGAGAAGCAAATTGCTCTCACTAGGCAAACATAGTACGCTTCTGTTAAGTTCATTTTAACAGAGTTTTGTTGTTCCCTGTGCTTGACACAACGTTACACATCAGGTGACTGGACTGGCTGGGATGTGGCTGGGAACTCGTAATATGTTGTGTGGAGACAGAGGGGGGAGGGAACGGCAGGGTGGGGTGGACGGGCTTGCGAAATGTAAGGTGAAAACAGTGTGGGGAAGGAGAGGCAGTACAGGCATGGGTGTCGATGGGGACTTGTGGAATAGTAGGGTGGAAAGGGAGAGGGGGGTGGCATGTTGGAGGGGGGGGAGAGGGGTAGGAGACTCATGAAAATGGTGGGTAGAAATAGAGGAGGGGAGGGGACGGGGGGGAGGCAAACTAATGAAAATGTTGTATGTAAATTGTTGTAATAATGATAGGTTTAAGAGGCCAGAGTTTTATGGTGATGACCTTTTTGCAGTTTTGAAATCTTAACTTGGTAGAGACACCTCTCGTAGTTTTGGAGTTAGAAAGAAGTTATTAAGGCCTGAAGTCCTATTTATTTAATTCTTTCTACCGGCAGATGATTTTCACAATGTTTAGTCTCCTTCTGCTAGGTATTGAGATAATGATCAATGCCTTGGCTGACGGACGTTTTGCCTACGGAATATTGGCCCAGTGGATGATTCGATGACGAGGTTAGGTTAAATTAGGTTAGGTTAGGCTAGATTAGGTTGGGTTAGAGAGGCAGGAGAGGCGACAGGATTATTATCCCCGACTATACGTACCAGGCCTACAGTGAACTGATACTGCTTTTGGTGCTTGCGACGCAGGTAGTCGACTAAATTAATACGGTATGTTGTCAGCACTTGTTCTGTGTCCCACCTTAGTACAGACCAGCCGACGAAGTCCCTTGTTGCTTGTGTCCGATACAGCATGGACGACCCCCTCACACTCACCCTGTAAACGAAGCAGCACAACCAGCACTAACTGAAAGCCGTCGTACTTTTGTCATTGTTAATGGCAGCATCACCATTGGATCGGACACCTGCCTGTCATCCTTGTGTAAGCAGTCATTAATTTTGGTTACGTCCACACAGAGATGCCGCTGGTGTCAATTATGTCCTTTACACTACCGTATGGCCGCGTCGCCTCTCGGTAAGGGCGTGAGATAAACACAGTAAAGAATACCGAGAATATACGGAGTGTCTTGTAAGCTGTTAACACACGTTGCATCCCACGCCAGCACATGAACTTCTGCCGTCATGGCTTAACATAGTAAGGGCGGGGTTCCCTAACACAAAATAGCGCCAATAAATGAATGCAATTGGATACCCTTTATTAAATTGTTACATATTTACTCAGATACTGGGATTCCCTCCTGGCAGGCCATTTGTAGCCCTCCTCCTCACTCAGTATCCGTATCCGATGTACTTAGGCTCATACGAAAGTCACTTAAAGCACTCTTTAGTGGACTACGACAATCAGGTACCATACTATTGAAGCCTGATGGTTAAACTCGTGATCAGGATTTGAAATCTGGAGTCATCCTTATCGTAGAGAATTTAATGGTGTGTGTGTGTGTGTGTGTGTGTGTGTGTGTGTGTGTGTGTGTGTGTGTGTGTGTGTGTGTGTGTGTGTGTGTGCGCGCGCGTGTGTGCGTGTGTGTGTGTGTGTGTGTGTGTGTGTGTGTGTGTGTGTGTGTGTGTGTGTGTGTGTGTGTGTGTGTGTGTGCGTGTGTGTGTGTGTGTGTGTGTGTGTGTGTGTGTGTGTGTGTGTGTGTGTGTGTGTGTGTGTGTGTGTGTGTGTGAGAGAGAGAGAGAGAGAGAGAGAGAGAGAGAGATCCATAAATCCTTCAGCCCATCGTATTAAATTTTTCAAAACCTTGTCATTAACCAATCCTAACTCAGCTGTAGTTACCCATGCCATAATGAAATTAGTGATATGCTTCTGTTATCTATTCATTTACCTCATGCATTCTCCCTGTTTTTATCGACACCTTGAACATTTACTCCTCTGTGTAACCCTGGCTCCCCTGCAGCTTGTTAACCCATCAAGAAGTCGTTTTTAGTTTTTGTTTGGTTATACTTCGATCATATCCTGGCTTTAACTGCAAACCAGCATTCTATCCACATCCTCCTCTCATATATCCAGCCGCTTGGTCCTAGTTCTGCCACTGTCCTATGGAATATCCCCAGCCATATCCTGAGGATCGCTTGGGAAAGCAGGTACTAGCCAGTATGTAAGGGCACATGGTCTGAACTGCTGAAGGGTGAGTGTGAGAACTGATATAGGTAAAGCAGCTTATACAGATTAACCATAAGACCCCACCGACACATTATAATGTGGCATCCCAACGTATCTTGCTTGATAGAGGTGGTGGGGATTGGTGCCCAAGTGATAACATGTGAAATCTGTTGGTGACCAGCCCTCTCTTGGTGCTTAGTAAGTGGATTACTGATGCCTGGAGGCGGGATTCTTGGCTTATATCTAAAGTTTGATGCATAAGAAACGTAGGGTTTTTGTGCCCAAGTGGCAACATGCAAAGGCTGTTAGGGACACCCTGTACTTTATCTTACGAACGGGATTCCCAGCCCATATCGAAAGTTACTGCATGAAGATATTACACATTTTTTTTCTCTTGTATTCAAATCTGCTTGCCAACATTTTATGCCCCACAGTCTCCTGGCTTAGAAGTCATTTGTGCCATTGTAATCTGCCGTCCAAAATATACAGTACAGGTCAAAAGTTCTGTCAGATGGACGTACACTCGGACGTCAGTTGTTCCAAATGGACATAAAATCGGGGTCAAAAGTTGTCATAACGAGTCATTGTATGGGAGGTGTGTTACTTCCACTAGTCTGACTCTCCAGCACAACTTCTGATTCCAGCTTTATGTCCTGCATCATTGAATTTCCGACACAACATTTGCCCTCGACTGTACTTATATTCCCCATGGCACAGCTTCATTCATTCACTCCTCAGTAAACTTCCTTCCAGTACTTACGCTACATCTTATCCTGGCTCACCCTAATCCCTTCACACAGTCCTTCTCCCCCCTCCAGCATATACACTTACATCTTATAACACCTGTAGTTCTTTGCACCTTAAATTTTTCCATACGATGACAGCCTTTTATTTCTTGGTATTACTGTGGCCAGATATTCCTTGCCATCCTGATATCTTCAGCTAAGTCCATCACGTTCCATGCATATATCCCATACCGGCTGCTAATAGGTCACATTACAGAAGACAGCATTACATCGACTGAGTGGATGGTGGGCGCCCCCACCTACCACGCAGGTAAATAAAAAGTGAGCATTGTGTGTGTGTGTGTGTGTGTGTGTGTGTGTGTGTGTGTGTGTGTTGCCCAAATATTTGGGAAAACTGTGGACGAATTTCCATTAAACCTTCAGGAAGTAGCAACTATGTGGATCTGCTGAAGCTTGTTACTTATGGTGAGGATCTGATCGAAGACGACCGAATACCAGTCGCCATATTCTGTATTTTTAAATTATGGATTGGCTCTTTGTGAAACGCGGTGACTGAATTACGTAGAGGTTTGCGAATTTTTGTAGTCTGCTTTTATCAAGGCGAGGCGATATACTTTTTGTGGGTGTCTGCCTGTGTGTTTGTTCATGCGTGTATGTATCTGTTGCTAAATTATCACGTCATCAAATTTGGCTTGTAAGGTAGCTTGTACCTTATCCAACAACACATTTTACCGGGCGATTAGCATTCGGCCCCCGAATGCTTCTGATTCATTACACTTATGTTTATCTGAGAGGCCAGGGTGAAATTGAGGGTGAGGGTGGTGGTGCGTGTGGCTGTGGAAATGGGTGTGGGGATAAGGGTGCGTGTGGGGGGTGGAGGAACAATAGGGGAGTGAGTTTGAGCGTTGGGGTAGGGGGTGGGAGTGGGGATGAAGGTGTTTGTGTGTGGGTTTGGGGTAGGGATGAGAGTGGGGATTGAGGGTGATTACGAGCGACAGAGCGATGTTTACTCTCAATTAAGGTTAGAAATGAGTGGCCCGGCCCAAGCGTCACGCTAAACAGAAACTAATAACTTTACACCATGTGATGTAGAGTTGAAATTCATTCTACATGTGATACATTCATTCAGTATATTGTGTTATCAACTAAAAACTCACACATAAAGGCGTAGGAACCCCGAGGAATCTCGAGTTTTCCAAGGGAGTGCTTGGCTCTAAGTGGTGAATGCCTCATTTACGAAATCTAATTAAAAAAGATTTTCCGTCGTAACACTCTGTTTTTTGGCATCAGCTGTAGCAATTAAATATCGGCGATTCCGCCCCTAATTTTATGTCAGAGGGAAAGTGTGATAACATGGCGCTCGCTCGCTCCTCACGCGCTCACAAAGCGCAGTTTACTTGCGACATAAACCCTCCCTCCCTGATGGGGTCCAACACTCTAGCCGGCTCATCTGATCCCTTATAGTGGAGAGCGTCAGCACGATGGGTAGAATGGGGTAAGGAGTCAGGGAGCGTACTGTACGTTGTGTTACGCTTTGGTATGGTACGGTACTACACGATACGGTACAGTACGATGCGGTTTTGTATAGTATGGTATTCTAGAGTATGGTACTGTATGGAACGAAACAGTATGGTACTGTATGATATGGCTCGATGCAAGTCCATTTGATCCCTTATGATGCACATGATTGTGCTTTGCTCATAACCACTGATATCCAACTTAATCAGTGCGTGTGATTAATGGGGTGAGTTAAGCAGCGCCTAAGAGTGCCAGACTCACCAGGCAAGCCTCTCATAAACTAAGCATGTTGGCACAATTACTACACGCCTGTATTCATTAAGACTACATTAACGTAGACAAACCGATGATCTCTGGTAATGAGTTCATTTTTGTATCCTGATTATACCATTGCTCACTCCAGGTAGGTGGCGACGTCTATCGTCCACTCCCTTGATGTAGTGCAGCCTATCGGGTCTTAATTGACACGACACTGAGTAACAAGTCTAATTGTTTCCCACAGCGTGGAAAGCCATTCACAACGCATGTTCCATATAACCAAATAACGAGTTGACGAGTCTTCTATAGTCTCTATCTATCTATCTATAGCCCGACGTCCTAATCCCGCAAAGGGTGGCGCAGACAAAACGCCTCCAAGTCACTCTGTCACCCACCATTTGACTCTCCTCCCCCCAACTCATCCCCCCCTCCCTCATATACCTCTCAACTCCATCCCTCCACCTCATCCTCGGTCTACCCCTCCCTCTCCCTCCCTCCACCTCACCTACATACACCCTCTTAGTCAGTCTTTCATTCTCCATTCTCTCCACATGTCCAAACCACCTCAGTGTATTTCTTCTATAGTGCACCTGTTAATTAGGGTGTGATACATAGATGCGACGTTCATTCGTGAACCAAATTTCCACACTTCCCTGTGCCTCACTGTGGCCAGGTGCTGTCCACCACAATGGAGCATTTGTTCACTGCACAGGACAGCCCTACAGGGCAGATTACTTGCCTACCTTTGACGGGTATGCTCGGCAGACAAGGATTACTGAACTACTACTTCTGCCCTTGCTAAATACCGATAGTTTCTTCCTCATTTGTTAGCCTCAACCTCTTTATTTTTCCCCCTCACATTTCTCTTTCCCTCGTCATACTTTATTTCTTTATTTCGCATCCAACCTTCCCATTTTTCCCTCCCTCTGGTCCTAAAAGGTATCCATTACCTCTGAGGGCGTTAGCATTAAGTGCCTGTGTATCTGGATAGGGGCGTCCCGGATAACTATTACCAGCCTAACTAAACAAGGGTTCCAGTAGGGCAGTTATTAAGGCCGCTGCCTACTAACCTATTCCCGATAAGCTCCGATTGGAGGAAGGACATTATCTCGGCTTTTCGTTCAGTGTTACGAGAACAAAGTAACAGTTAATTAAAGGAAACGGTGATAATGGTAGGGGTCGAGGGAATGGAAAAAAAAAAAAAATAGAGATGGTAGGTGTGTGGTGAGTAGTTAGGAGGAAGTGGCAGTCAGCATGATGAAAGGGATGTACAATATGGTGATAAGAAATATAATATTTCTGCAACAGAAAGGGGGGAAAAGAGAGAAGCAAGGAAGCAAGGAGTAAAATGAATGGTACAGATGTACCTTACCGTGCAGTCGCCATTCAGATGAGCTCAGTATCTCTTTCCTGTCTCTCACTCACACACAACTTCTGCCTGGACCGTCTTTTCTCTTGGATATAATTATGTTATAAGGTTTCAGAAAGACTCTGCGACCGTGTTTATCTGTGATACTGGTAAGTACTGTATATTTTAAAGGCAGGTTGTTAATGCTCTTTCTCATCCCCGGTAGTGATGTATGGTTATTGTGCAAAGGGCTTGGGTTTTCAGGCTAGTAGTGATTTAGAAAGTAAAACGCAACCACAAATTAGACGCAGTAGCAGAGCCCATTCGTGCATCGGGAAACAGGTCGCAGGGACAGTACCAGTATGTTTCAATTGCCTGTAGAGGTAATGGAAAGTAAACGCACCGCAATAAGGCTTAGACACTTGTGATGACGTATCTAAATGTAAGACGCAGCCACAAATAAAACTTAGCCGCAAATATACAAGCTTGGGCCTCAATGACCGAGATTAAAACGCATCAACAGCAATAAGTCATATGCATATTAAACACATAAAGACACACACATTAAACACATAAGGACATAAGAGTTAGCCACAATTATGAATCAAGGAGATAAATATACACCTAATATAGACATACCTTCAAATAAGATGCAGGTTGATACTGCAGATAAATCAGAGGGATGATTTTGTGGTGTGGGCAGTTTGTATACTTGTGTTTGGCGGGGTTATTAGAGGACCACCATGTTCCTTCTGACCCTTACTTGCATCATTATCCTTTTCTTTATCTCCACCTGTTATATTCTTCTCCCTCTATCTCCCAGCTCCCCCCTCCCCTCACTGCAATATCATCCCCTCTGTTTATTTTGGTATCTGTATAGAATATGGCAGCATTTCTGTCTTTCCTGTTTTGCATGTTCATTATCCCCCCCCCTCTCTCTCTCTCTCTCTCTCTCTCTCTCTCCAGTGTTAGGTCCTATTCTTTTTTTTAATATACATAAATGATACTGATTAAGGATTATGCGATAAGATTTCAAAATTTGCTGACGTCATTAAAATAGGTAACAGAGCAGATACAGCATTGCAAAGGCAGGCAATTCAAAGAGATCTTTGAGCTGTTTAACTGGGTCCAAGCCTGGCAAATGGATTTCAGTATCAGTTAAGTGTAAAGTGCTAAACATTGGCAGTAAAAGTGTACGAGCTAATTATTGCAATAATAAAGTCCAGCTTGATAAGGTAAATCATGAAAAAGACGGGATTTATAATAACAAATGATCTGAAACCAGGCAAACAATGGACAGAAGCTGTGAAAAAAGCCAGTAAACTGAATGGATTCATAGATAGAACATTTGAATATAACTCCAAAAATTTCGCCACCACTTTGTATAATTCCTTAGTACGCCCGCACTTGGAGTATTGCGTAAATTTTGGTCACCATATTATAAAAAGGATGTGGAGGAACTTGAAAGAGTACAGCGAAGGACGACAAATATGATACCTAGGTTGCGAAATAAGCCATACTAGGAACGTTTAGAAGCCCTGAATCTTTTTACCCTAACTACACGGAGGTTAAGAGGAGATTTAATTCAATTATTCAAAATATTCAAAGGAAATGATAACATGGCTGTCGATAAATACTTCACAGTTGATCTCTCAAATTATACTAGAGGCAATGGACATAAAATAATTGGCAAACGATTCCAGTCGCATGAAGCTAAGCATTTCTTCTTAAACAGAGTTGTAAATATATGGAACAAATTGACCTCCAATGTGGTAAATTGTAATGCAGTACTAACCATTAAAGGTCGCTTGGATAATTATATAGGCCCTGTCGGCTAACCCCCAGCTTAATATGTTTACTCCTGAATAAAACGCTTGTGTGTGTGTGTGTGTGTGTATATATATATATATATATATATATATATATATATATTTATATATATATATATATATATATATATATATATATATATATATATATATATATATATATATACCGGTATATACATATTTGTGGTAGGTGGTGGTTGTGGTAGGTGGTGGTTGTGGTAGGTGGTGGCGACCATCATTCACTCACTTGATGTAGTGCTGCCTACTTCTTCCTTAGCCTTTATCATTATTTTTCTGTGCCTGTCCTCCTCTCTTCCTATTTCTCCTATTTTTCCTGTCACTTCTTATTGCTTTTCTTTCCTTTACCGGTGGCTTTACATTGAGTGACAAGCCTAATGGTTTCCTGTCAGCCAAGAAACAATTTACAACGCTTGACGGTAACCATATAACCAAACCATACGTACTCCCTACGTGTCAACAAGTGGGTTGGTGGAGGGTTAGTGCCCCTCCCCGTAAAACAACTAACTCAAAGACAAATGGCCACCCCTTCCGGGATTATGGCGTCTGGCAATAGATAGATAGATAGATAGATAGAATTTTTTAAATGGAAATATACTATAGTATAAGCACAGACTAGGATATGCACAGATAGCCCTGAGTTAATGGTCACTACTCTTACTTTCGACCTGTGATGGGTAATGGATCTATTTTTTTTTTCTTTATGTGAGGAAGAAGGAACCAAAGGCAACGAGCCTGCAAAACTGTTCCTTCCAAGAGAAAAACAAAATATAAGAGAGAGACAAATTCAAGATCCGATCATTTCCAGATGCCTGGACACACAGCGTTTGAAAAACTGGAGATCATAGGAAGCAGGAAATACAGACAGAGGGAGATAGTTCCAGAATTGACCTGTTGCATAAATGAAGGACTGGGCGTAACGGTTAACTCTTGCATTAGAGAGTTGGACAGAAAAGGGATGAGAGTTTGCTGCTAGACGGGTGCTACGCGCCCGTCGTAGGGGTGGAGGAATGCATGCAGACAGTTCAGAGGAGCAGTGACCATTGAAGTAGCGATAGAAAAGAGATAAAGATGCAACAGCGCGGCGAAGAGACAAAGGTTGAAGGGAGTCAGTAAGAGGAGGAGAGTTAATGAGGTGAAAAGCCTTTGACTCCACCCTATTGAGAAGAGCTGTATGTGGGGAGTGTACCCCCTCCACAATATGTCTACCCCCGATGTATATATGTCCCCCCCCAATGCATACATGCCCCCACTAAATTTGCTAGGTCAGCACCCTTTCCCACGCCTGAAGACGGCGTTATTGCATCAGTTGATATCAGGCAGCCTGGTCGGGTAGACTGTTTTACTGTGAGCTTGTAATAAACTCCTTATCTAGCTGTTTGTACACGGAGTTTCTATCACCAAAGTATTGCAAGTTACATTTGGTAGCAGCGGTGTTTCGAACCATCACATTCTGACCGCCTCCTTGGATTTTTAGTGATACAAGATACACGACGTCTCGCATCTGCCAGCCTCGCCCCTTTCTCCGTGCCTCTATACCTTGGCTGTGCTTTTCGAGTGTACCATTTTTCTCGCCAGTGCTCACCTCTCAAACAACCGCACCCATACGCCTTCTTCCTGACCGCAGGTGTCACCGTCGCCGACCTACGCACCTGTTGCACCTGTTCCCAGCACCTGTTCCGGACTCATCATAGCTCCTGCCCCTACGGTGCCACTTATCACTGTCTGCCCGCTGCCTGCCCACCACCATTCTCTGCATTTGCACCTCACCAGCTGTACACCTGCCTTGCCCTGACATCTGCCTCACCACCCACCACCGGCCTCCGCGTCGCCCGCATCTGGTCTGCATTACGGAGCCTCCTAAGACCGCCACTCCCTGCCGGTGATTCATCGCGGCGTCTCTTCTCCTCTCCGCCCAGCTGTCTCTGCCCCGCCGCCCAGCCCCGCCCAGCCCCGCCCCGTCGCCCCGCCCCGCCCCGCCCCGCCCCAGCCCAGCTACGCCCAGCCACCCTGCACGTCATACCTCACGACACTCCCGTTTCTACTGTGTAACTATAGTATATCTTTCCTTTCTATAGAGATTATCCTCGATTTTCTCTACAGATTGGTTATTGTAAATATTCCATCTCATTTCCATTGCCCCGTTTTCATCTTCACCTACGTTATTTATTATCCATCTCATCCTTCGCATTTTATTTAAACCATCCATGCCCGCACCTTCATTCATTTTCACACCTAGTGTATTCCATTCTCTCATTGTTATTTATACATTTCCACCTACGTATCCATCTTCATCCTTTCATCTTCCATTGCCGCATTAAATGTCATACTTTCCACGTCAACCGCTTACCGCCAGCCCTCTCGACCCGGAAACATCACCTGCTCATACCCCGTCTGCCGACTCTAACACAATCACTCATTTACGAAGTGGCAAAGAGTACCACCGCCCTGTACCTGAGACTCCCGTTTCACTTCCCGCAGAATCACTTGCTACCCGTCCTACCCTCGTAAATCCAGATACTTCCTCCTCTACTCCTGCCTCTACTCTCCCTTCTTCTTCCTCTACTCCTTCCACTGTCGTTACTTCTCCTGCCTCCCTTCATACCCCGTCTTCCTCGCCCTTAACTGCCACTGCCTTCTCTCTCTCCCACACCTCTACTCCCGCCACTTCTGCACTTCCAGCCATGGCCAACCCTCCACAGTCTATCTATCTCGACGATGCCAATCGTCCCAAATTTACCGGCCAGGACCTAACTTGGTCTGTATATGATTTCCTCAGAGAAGTCGACACAGAAATAAACAATAGACGAATTACCGAGGAATCGCTCAAAGTAGCTTACCTCCTCGGTCGCTTGCATCACGGTAAATCAGACATCGGATCCGCGATCCGTGCAGGACATTTCGATAGCATTCATACCTTTGCTGATTTTCGTACGGAACTCATCAGCCTTTGTTGCCAGCATTCAAATACCGCGTCTCTCATGGGATTCATTAATCTCCTAAACCAACTAGATGAGGACTTGCGCGTCCCAGCGCAATATGCCAAGCTCCGCGAAGCTGCCGCCGCCATGAAAGCAACTAGTAGTGAGATGCTCCAATTACTGGTAGGCACGAAATGGTTAGAAGACAAGAATGGCGTTCCAATGCTTGCACTCACCAACTTTGCTGACTTAATTGGTTACCTCAGATTCCTTCACTGGCTTACTCCTAAACAGCGAGAGCTAGCCTTGGAAATCGGTTTCAATCCAGGAGATAAAATTATTCAGGTCACTAAAGCCATTCATGAAAGAACAGGTTCGATCTACACGCGTCAGGGCACCACCCAACCCTTGGCCTCCTCAGTCTGTCACATCTCCACTACCCCAGACCAATCTCGCTCCCGTCCCACCACACGCGGCAAACCCGCCACACATCGCTCTCCTACCGCAGGTCGTGATCAATCTAGCGCCCGACGGAACAGACAATCTTCGATTCTTTGCTGGTACTGTGGTCATCCTGGACATCGAGCATCCAGTTGCGACCGTACATACAGACGTCCTCACTCCCAAACCAGACAGCGTACGCCTTCCCGCTCACGTCGTCCACACTGCAAATACCACAAATCAAGCACGACTCACACCACTGAGGAATGTCGTTACCTCAACCGCCCACAGTCGGGGGAAGCGCCACGCCCGTACCGGACCAATATCACGTAGAACCAGAAACCCAACTCCCCATCCGCCATGTAGGTCCCATAACATCCTCGGGTTTAGTCATTCTCGGAAGCAGTCATGACATACCAACGTCATTCTTCTTGGACACAGGATCTATAGTAAATCTCATCTCCGAAAATTCCTTACAAATTATTCATCGCCATCACAACCACGTCAGTTTCCTAGAACCACCAGACATTCGCCTATGTGGTGTTAACGGCTCAGAGTTTAAGGTTAAGGGAAGAGTCACCCTTGAAGTCAAACTCCACAGAGCTTTACCCCCTATCCTCATTGAATTTCATGTCACTAATGACTTGCAGTATCCCGCAGATGCCCTTATTGGTTTCTCCACCATGGCACAACATTCCATTGCATTATTACCTGCTTGTGGTAGTATAGACATTTCTGGATTCCCGGTTTACACTATGGAATGTCCCCGTCCTGTTCTTACGATCAAATCAGTCCTTCAATTACCTTTGTCCCTATCACTACCAAAAAGTCCAACCCAGCCCAAACCACCACTCTCATCATCTGAGAATACAGAGATCATTCCTTTACTAACTGCGAGCAAGGACATAAATTCCTCAATGTCTCCTGATACATCATCTCAGCCCTCGAACATGGCTCTTACATCCTCTCCTGACAACACTATCGCTGACTCAGACATGTCTCAGTTACCTACCTCACACAGTCTGAATGATCTCCAACACGCAGAGACGAAACGTGCAGTAACGAATACGTGCACAATTTTGTTACCGCATGAGTTCACCAAAGTCTCTGTTTGTGTTGCCGGTGCGAAAGAAGGAGTGGATGTACTAACCCTACCTGAGACGTGTTGTGTGAATGGCTTGACTTATGAGTCAGCGTGGTGTACAGTCTTAGAGGACAGTTTATGCTACCTGTACTTGCTCAATGTCACAAATGCTCCACTAAAACTTAAAAGTGGTGTAAAGATTGGAGACTTCCTAGTATACCCAGCGGCCGTAAAGGTGTGTCAGGATTCCTCAATTCCTACTATTCAGACTGATGATACGCCAATCGGTGTATGTACTATTAACTCTACAGGATCTGCGCTGACGCATTCACCCGAAGTGCTCTCACATCTCACTTGCACAGATTTCCCAGAAAATACGCCTCAACTCCTCGACCTTCTGACCTCGTACAGAAACGTGGTTGCCTTACCCGGTGAACCGATGGGTAGAACAGACCTTGTCAAACATACGATTGAACTACTCCCAGGAACTCAGCCGATTTACATACCAGCATATCGATTGCCTCACAGCCAGAGAAAGCAAACAGATCAAATGGTACAGAACATGTTAGACCAGGACATTATTGAACCCTCCGTCACTCCATGGAATAACCCACTTTTCTTAGTACCAAAGAAGGACGGCAACCTTAGACCAGTTGTCGACTATCGTAAGGTCAATTCTGTCACCGTTCCAGACCGTTTCCTGCTACCTGACCTCACTGATTTGCTAGAATCCCTTGGTGAAAATAACGTAGTCTTTTCATCTTTAGACCTCCTCAGCGGGTACTGGCAGGTCGAAATGGAAGAGTCCTCTCGCCCAGTTACAGCCTTTAGCACCCCTTCCGGATATTTTCAGTTTAAGAGACTCCCTTTTGGTCTGAGAAATGCTCCTTCCGTGTTCATGCGACTTATCCATTCAGTCTTCAGTGGTATGATGGGACACACTCTTTTTGATTACCTAGATGATATTATTGTTGTGAGTAAATCCATCCCTGATCATTTTACCAAACTCCAGCAAGTCTTTGAACGCCTCCAGCTCGCAGGCCTAAAAATCAATCTCAGTAAATGTGACTTCCTGCGAAAGAAAATCAAATTCCTAGGCCATGTCGTAGATGCACAAGGCATTCATACTAATGAGGATAAAACTAAGGCGATCATTAACTTCCCAGAACCTACCACTACCGACGCTGTACGAAGTTTCCTGGGCCTCAGTGGCTATTATTGTCGCTTTATCCGCGATTACACGAAGATCGCCGCTCCTCTGACCCACTTACTCAAGCAGAATGTGCCCTTTGTTTGGACTAACGACCAATCACAGGCTTTCCAAAAGCTAAAGACAGCTCTTGTAAATGCCCCTATTCTAGCATTCCCTGATTATGCCATACCATTCCTTCTCTGCACAGACGCCTCAGGCACTGGACTTGGTGCCGTTTTGATGCAACTCGATGAAGCATCAAGGAAGCGCGTAATAGTGTATGCTTGTCGCACCCTTACAACCGCTGAACGTAACTACAGTGTCACAGATCTCGAAGCACTAGCGGTAATCTGGTCCTTGAAACATTTCAGAGATATCGTCTATGGTTATCCAGTGCATATCCAAACAGACCATCTTCCACTATGTGATTTGTTCAAAAATCGCAACCTAACAGGTAGGTTAGCTAGATGGTCTGTCATCATCCAGGACTTTAATCCCACTTTTCAATATGTACCAGGCAAGTTGAATGTAGTCGCAGACGCACTCTCACGTCACGTAGCAGCAGCTATAACATCACTGCAGCCTGAAGTAACTGAAAACACTACACTAACGTCAGAAGTTGTTCGAAACTTTCAGCGCCAAGACCCTATGTGGTCCAAAGTCATTTATTTCCTAGAATCTGGCGATGCCTCGACCTTACCTACTCTGCCAGTATCATTAGATGAGTTCATGCTAGATGATGATCTCTTGTACAGGAAAACACTGCTAACAGGCAAAGATATGCCCAATCGCGAAGTACGTCAACTTGTTGTCCCCACTGCCCTGATACCAAAGGTTCTTCATATTGTTCATAATACTCCTCAAGCTTCCCATCCAGGTAAAGACCGATGCTTGCGCCAAGCACGTCTCCAATACTATTGGCCAACCATGCGCCGCGATATCAATGCCCACTGTGACTCTTGCCTCTCCTGCCACCGCCACAAAGGATCAACCGGCTTACCAGCACCTCTCTTACAATACCCAATCCCGTCCCGACCATGGGAAACTGTCTCAATCGATCTCTTAAAACTCCCTCTCACAGAATCTGGCGCTGAGTACTTGTTCGTAGCGGTCGACCACTTCTCCCGCTACTGTGTCCTCGTCCCCCTCTCCGACAAGACCGCGAAGAGCGTTGCACGTGCCCTTGTAGATCACGTAATTTTCCCGTTCAGTACCCCTCATACCATTCTTACTGACAACGGTACAGAATTCAACAATAGCCTTCTCGATGAGATCTGTCGCCACTTTCATATCAGTAAATGCAATGTCTTGCCTAACCATCCGGCTTCCAATGGCCTTGTAGAACGCCACAACCGTAAAATCTTAGAGTGCCTCAGACATCTCGGCTCCCATAGTTCGTCCTAGGATGACTGGATTCCCCAAGTGGTATCCTCCATCAATAGCTCCATCAATGCATCCATTGCTGAATCTCCCTTCTTCGTCCTCTTTGGTTTTGACAAGGACCTCCCATACTCTCTCTTATCCTCAAAGCCAGAACCCATCTACAACATGGATGATTATGTTAAAATAAAATTGGCCAACTTCCAGACAATCCACCAGTATGTCCAATCCACTTTGGCTTCCTCTCAGGAGGACATGCTGCAGCGCCAACATAAGTCCGCCTCTCCTATCACTATCAATGTAGGCGATCTTGTCTTTGCCCATTCCCATACGTGTTCCTCTAAGTTGGATGACAAATTTACAGGGCCCCACCGCGTCCTCACTCGACAAGGCAACAAATTTCACCTCCAGGACCTGTCCACTAGGGACACCAGATGGGTCCACGTCGATGACTTAAAGCGAGCACCCTGTGGCCTCTTGTTGGAGGAGTCACTTAAACAACGTCCTGCCCCCTCTTCCCCTCCTCCCATCCCTCAATCTACTCTGTCTCCACCTATCCCTCAGTCTCCTTCCTCTCCACCTCCACCTGCTCATTCATCAACCAATCACTATCGGTCCAAACTGCGCTCTGCCCATCAACCTCTTCACGACCTTCCCCATTAACTCTACCCTGATTTTCTAGGTACGATGTTAGCGATCTCCCTGCTGGCAGTGCTGACCCTCCTGGGGTCTGGGTCAGGTCAGGACGATGGTGGAGTCCGTCCCGGGGCCTTGGTCGGCTCGGGAGGCGAGGTAATGCTTATCGACGACATCGCCTCTTTGCGCTATGATCTTGCGCCCCTGGCCGACGTAGCCATTGCCCTACCTGCCTACGCGCACCAGCTCCACGGAATCAGAAACCATCTCACGGCCCTCATGGGGACACACAACCAGAATGAGTATCTCTATAACCTTTTCCTCCCACTCTCCTGGCAGTTGCATTACATAAGTACCAGATTCACTGAGCTCATTGACACATTTTCTTCTTCTACCTCAAACTCGACATGGATATTCTCCAACTAGCCATTGACTCTCTCCTGTCTCAAGTCTCTACCTTGGTTCGTATCCTGGTCAATGCTATCAATGGACGTGTCACTGCCGACTTAGTACCTGTTTCAGCTCTCCGTTCTGTCCTGGACTGGGCTCACTCCACCTTCGGTCTCTCCCCTGTCCTCCCTTCCTCCTCCCTTGAATATTATTATCCTGTTCTCGAAGCCACTCTTCTCACTACATACGTCATCGTCCATATTCCTCTCCGTTCTGCCATAACCTTTAACCTTTTCCACATCATTCCCTTCCCTTTCCGCCTCAACAACTCCTTGCTACAGGTATCTGTTCCTTCAGAATATTTCCTCCTCTCCCATGATCATCTTTCCGTTGTCTTCCTTTCTTCCACAGACCTCCAGCAATGTTCCTCCCTTACTCCGACCTCTCATCTCTGTGCTGCCCGCCTTTTCGCTACCTTGCCTAGCAGTGCTACACCCTGTGAGTCTGCTTTAGTTCGCAACCATTCCATCTACTTGGCCTGTTCTTTTGTCCCAGCTCCTGACCTCCCGGTCCACCATGCTCACCTCAACCATGTCCAGTATTTCTTCTTTGCTGTTCCCATCTCTGTCACAATCATGTGTCCTGGTTCTTCCGTTCGCTCCGTCCCCGCTAGTGGTCTCTACAAAGCACCTGACTATTGTACCGTCAAATCAGAGTCCGTCATCACTTACGCCACTCGCTATCACCAAGCTGTTCGTAAACACTCCTATGACATCTTTCAACCAATCGACATGCCTTCAACCCTACCATCTGCCAACATTACCATCACCTCCCCTCACTTGCACATGCTCACCTTCCTCAATGACAGTGATTTCATTATGGATCAATTTTCTCTGGCCTTCAGCCGTTCATGGGTTCATCCGCCAGTTGTGTTTCCCCCTGTGGTTATCGCTTTCATAGGTTTTCTACTCATCATCTGTGCAGTGCATTGTTGTGTCAGAAAAATTTAACGTCGACTCCAGGAAATCAGAGTCGCTACAGGCATAGTACGCCCTACACACGACGTAGAAACTCCCCGTACTTAGTGCCCTCACATTCAGTGACTAGCAATGCCATCTGACAATTAACCAAACTGTGAACAGCACTGTGCCTACTAGAAGATGATGGTATTTCTTTCATGCATTACTCAGTGACAGTGTGTCCTACAGAAAATCCACAAAAAAAAAAAAAAATGAAGGAAGAACAACACTAGAACTCTCATATCTACTCCTTGTTTATCATGTATCAAACTATTATTGTGTACTTCCCATTATGTTTATATATACCTTCGACCCTTACTGGATTTGTACCTATTATTCCTTGTTTCTCTTATATGTATATATTCTTCTAATTCCCTCCCCTCAACATGGCCATGTCTCCCCTACTGCCCCTGTATCATACTTATCCCTTGTACAAACCTCCCCGGTCCTGCCTTACTACTATAATCACCCACCATTTAACTCCTGGTGTCTGGAGACACCATCTCAGCTACCCGGGGGAGTAGTGTACCCCCTCCACAATATGTCTACCCCCGATGTATATATGTCCCCCCCCAATGCATACATGCCCCCACTAAATTTGCTAGGTCAGCACCCTTTCCCACGCCTGAAGACGGCGTTATTGCATCAGTTGATATCAGGCAGCCTGGTCGGGTAGACTGTTTTACTGTGAGCTTGTAATAAACTCCTTATCTAGCTGTTTGTACACGGAGTTTCTATCACCAAAGTATTGCAAGTTACAGGAGCCTCCCCACACATGAGAGTTGTACTCTACACAGGGGTGGATAAAACCCCTGTATAGAGTCAACAATTGTGCAGGGATAAAGAAGGAACGGAGTCGGCTTAGCACACCCAATCTCTTGGAAGCAGATTTTACAAGAGATGTAATATGATCTTTCCAAGACATGTCCCGTGTAAATGATACCCCAAGCATGTTCAAGGATGATGCAGGATTAAGCTGAATATTATCAAACATTAGTGGGAATACCTGTGGAAGATTTTGTCGGGTTGATAGGTGCAAAAACTGAGTCTTTGATGCATTAAAAACAACAAGATTATTTTTACCCCAGTTAGAGATACGAGCCAAGTCAGACATTAGGTGTGCCATAGCCTCATCCCTTGTTTGTTGAAGTAACTGCTGAGATAGACGTTGCTGGAATCGAATGGAAAGGTGAAGGGTGGAGTCATCAGCGTATGAGTGGATAGGGTTAGATGTACAGCTTAGAAGGTCATTGATGAATAAAAGGAAGAGAGTTGGTGATAGGACAGAGCCCTGAGGAACACCACTGTTAATAGATCTAGGAGAAGAATGATGGCCGTCTACAGCAGCGGCTATAGAACGACCAGAAAGGAAGCTAGAGATGAAGGCACAGATAGAAGGATAGAAACCTTAAGAGGGCAGTTTGGAAATTAAAGATTTATGCCAGACTCGATCGAAAGCCTTAGAGATGTCAAGTGCAATGGTAGGTGAGAAGATCACTGGTGGAGCGTCCCTGACGGAACCCATACTAACGATCAGAAAGAAGGTTGTGATAAGAAAGATGCTTTAAAATTTTTCTATTAAGAACAGACTCGAAAACTTTTGAGATACAGAATGTTAAAGCAATTAGACGATAGTTAGAGGTCCCTGTTAGTTAAGTGACCACCATCGGGATTTTTTTAATGTACCAGGGGTCACTGGTTTATGAGGTAATTTGTATGCTTGTCTCGCATGGGAAAGTTCCTTGTCTCAGTAAAGTGAACAGAGCTGGAGCCTGATTGACTGCTGCCTACCTTTTAAGCGCCAGGCAAGGCTGCTGAACCACCCCTGAACATCCACACTGTGCACTGTGCAATTTCCACGCTATGTCTACAGAGGCCCCATTAACTCAGCATACCCGTACATAATGTCATGCATTAGTTATTTGTTTGACTATTCATTTTACTTTACTACATTCTCATTCAGTTTATTCAGATCGGTAGCTTATAGAGAAAGTACTGTATTATAGAATTTAACTTTTCCTTTTCAGTCTTTCCTATGAAATTTCCATGTCATTTTTTCCATGCTGCCCGGTGGTTTTTCTCCCTTTTCCTGCCAGTTTTAACTGGAGGGTTTGGAGGCAGGGGAGCCTTCTTACTTTACTATCCTTATCCTTTAGCATGTAGAATTAGATCTCGTAGTCATAGTCTACCCTGTAACAAAAAGCCTCGGAAGGACCATAAGCTCTATTGCTGTTTGCTTTCCTTTGTGCTACTACTATTACTACTACTACTGCTACTTTTACTACTACTACTACTACTACTACTCTCTCTCTCTCTCTCTCTCTCTCTCTCTCTCATTTTTGCTGCACTGGTAAGAATGGCAAATCCAGTATGTGTCTCTAACTGTGTCACACATTTTCTCAATGAGTCACCGTTACCATGAACTCTGGTAAGCTGTAACCGTAGACTTTATGAGCGTCACACTAATTGGGGGAGGAGGGTGTTGAGCGATAGGAGGCGAGGGTGTGTTTGGTGATATGCATGTGGGGTATGAATCGGATGTGTTCTAGGTGTGTGTGATCTGCATCTGAAGTGCCTTGGGTATGTTTACAGGGACAAAGAACTCACTCTTCGAGATGTGATGCGGTGGGTGCATCTATCAAAGGTGTCCTTTGCACTGCTTCTGTATACTTTTCCTCCCAGGCGCCAGATGGTGTACTATTAGTCAGATGGAAGGACTGACAGGTGAGGCAGGTAGGTAGGCAGGTGCATCATTAAGACTTGCTTCCTCCTACTAAACCCGTCAACACCAAGATGGATGTCACGGTCATTAATATTATCACCTGCCGTTTATAATCCTCAGCTGCTCACACCAACACGATTTCCAAGACGCATAATTGATGGATGGGTGGATGGTTGCGAAGGCTGTTGAAGGCTGGAGCACAGCGTTCAGGTATTTACCGTAAACTGTTTATATAAAAACAAAAAATGTGTGGCTTGACCGTTGGCCTCATAAAGTCCTTCTAGAAGTGGCCTAAATTCAGAATAAATAAATAAAATGTTTGGAAGCATTTTGGCCAAGGAGTAGTTGTATCAAGCAGTAAGCTAACTGAAGAAAAAAATGAAGGTGTGATGCTAAGTTGAAAAGTATTTGGGAGAAAGAAAGAAGAAAAGTCACAGATTGGGGCCGTAATGAGGGGAGTAAAACAGTTGGCATTAACTCCTCCTTGGCATTGTCCTTTGTTTATATATTTTCTGCTTGTTCCTTCCAGATGAACTTAAAGACATGAGGATAATCTAATTTCACTTAAAGGGTTAATAATAAAATAAATATATTATTGGTGAGAGACGGGTTGTTGATGCCTAACATATTTAATAACTTCTTTCCTTCATTTTCTCACTCCCGGTTTCCAGGTTTTTAACAATACTGGCTGAATAAAACGCACGTTAGTGAATTGACTTGGTGTGTTACGAGCAGAACCTGGACTGTAATGCACAAACGCTCTTACAGTCAATTCCCCATCGTAACTTGGACTTTGATTTGCAGGAAGAACAAGGAAACTGTTGAAGCATCCTAAATCTCCTGTCCCAGCTTCATAAATAAATCTTAGATACGAGACGAAAATTGCTACTGGTTAGAACTGTTTTCTGCAGGAAGATCTGGGAAAGGAGTGAAAAATCATCCCTTCTCGAGTTTTTCCTGTAAAAGCAAATCTAAGTTACGACGGGGAATCGATCGTAAATATGTCTGAGAATCCCACCCCTGGGCACGTAAATGGAGTGAAGAGACGATTTTTTTTTTTTTTTTTTTTACGCTGGTCTTGTTGATTGATGAATGAACAGTTGTGGGAGCCAGGGTGGACTGTAGCATCGTGTTGCGTCTCTGTATCTCACTTTGTTCGTGGATGTAAAGGATAATTGATAGTAATTGATAGTGATGGAACAGACGTCTGGTGATTGAGAAAAAGGGATGTTAAGCCTGTTTCATCTCCACCATGTTTAGTGTTCTCAGTTGCTTTTCTTGCGTCTTATTAGCTTTAACTTTGATGAATAACACTGAGAGAAGATTAGCAGCAGGTGATGTATTGTGGTGGTGGTGGTGGTGGTGTGTGTGTGTGTGTGTGTGTGTGTGTGTGTGTGTGTGTGTGTGTGTGTGTGTGTGTGAATTGCATCTATTATGACATTATCATACAGTTCTTGCATTATCAACAACGAAGGAAGAACTAGCAAACAATTCACATTATCTGCGAATGCCTTAACAAGATCTCCTCAGACCACTCCTTCTGTCGTAACCTCCACATAAGCACAACACACAGGCTTGTATTCTCGTCAGTTAAGGAAACTCCCTAACTCCTCTTCCTCAGCGATTTATTTTTGGATATGGCTAATGTATCCTGGTGGCCTGCCCTAGTCAATACCCTCAACTGCGTCACAAATTATAAAGCCAGGGTATTCCACCTCCACCACATACCTTGCTTACATTATCATCCTTCACAGTCACTGCAAAAAATAATACTTGAGTTAATTGCCAGCATCGTGTTTGCAGAATGTGGGTCGGGGTTGAAGATTATGTACGAGGTTGTGTTGCTTTTTTGTAAGACAACGGGCGCTTGTTTGTGGAATTTAAGGCTCACGTACTGGGTTCCGTCCTTCATTGTACACTAACATTCATTGAAGATATATGTTGTTTTTGACTGTCGTGATGCGTGAATGTTTCATTTGTACGATATCAAGGTGCGCCCCGTGTGTTTGTCTTTGTACCCGCATCCCAGCCTGCCTACCCAAGTCCTTTTCTAACTGCCAAGTGTGTGTGTGTGTGTGTGTGTGTGTGTGTGTGTGTGTGTGTGTGTTTCTGCTAGCGTGGTGTGTACGTGTGGGTATGGTGTTGGTTGGTTTGTGTGTGATGTACCATATAATTCTAATAGATTCCCTTCGTCATCCCGGCCATTGATACCCTGCCACCATCATCACAGGCAAGGGTCTGTTCCTGGCCACGTTTCTTCTGGCTTTTCCTCACAATCATCCTTTGCCTGTTTCTTTTCAGCTTTTCTCATTCGTTTTATTTTTGTATTAGTCCACTATGTCTACATTCCGTTATTTCCTCCCCCTCCCCACCCTTGGCCCTCTCGAGGCGTCTTGCTTCTTCCTCCATTTACTCTCGCTTCTTTTTCTCCATGGTCTTCAGGCGTCTTTTGGTCACCATTAGGAGTGACGTCTCTGCCATGTGCATTGATGTGAACTTTTAAGATATGACTGAAATTTACGTGATTACGTAATGCTGTCTACAAAGTATGCTGGTCATCTATGACAGGACTGGTCGGCTGTTGTTCCTTTCTCCGAATTTTCCTCAAATCTGTGTACGGTATCTATCTCTCCATCTATATATCTGTCTCTACCTATCAACCTATCTATCTGTGTCTCGTCCTGTCTGTTTCTGTCTGTCTGTCTCTCTGTCAGTGTCTGTCTGTCTGTCTGTCTGTCTATTATGTGTGCTTGTATATTTTTATAATGCACTGGTCAGTCACTCTGCCAGTCTCCTCCTCCCTATCATTCTCTTATCATGTACACTCACTGACCTTTCTCCCTTATAGGATGTATCATTGTGTCTTTCAAACGCATCGTAACATGTCGATAACAAGTTAAAGAAGAGGCTGAGGGAGATGACAAAGATGAGGAAGAGAGAGAGAGAGAGAGAGAGAGAGAGAGAGAGGCGTAAAGAAATGGGTTGTGATTAAAAGAGAAGGAAACTGAAATTTCTTAAAATTATATACCGGGTATTCAAAACTCGTAAAAAATTCAGCGTCTTTCTAATATTGGCTGATATTCTCTCCATCTCTACTAGGTATATTCTATATATGTTCTTTGTATCCTTCCCCTGTGTATTCTTAAATTCAGCCTCAACCAATTTTCACTTCTTCATCTTTAAGTACGTTTTAACTCAGTGTTCACTGTATACTGCCCTTCCTACCAACTTCCCAAAAGCAGGACCTGATCCCTGATACCCATTTTATCTGCCTTCTTCCTTACTAAAGTTAACTGCTTGTCTGTGTTTAGCCCTGACTCTCATTAAAAATCGAACCTCTTTTTCTACTGCTGATCTCATTTCCCACCGCAGTAATGCAGAATCTGTCAAATGATGGCTCTTATTGTCTTCTTCTTGATTATCTTTTCAACAAGACTTACAGTAAGCTTTTCTCTTTAACTGCCTTTCCCTCCATCTTCACAAGAGTTTAAGCACGGTCTCTCCTCTTGACTGCCGCGTTTCCACCCTGTTGAAATTCGATCTAGTCTCGTGGTGTTGATTGAAGTAGACTATACAGGAGCGGCTGAGATTCCTTAGTGTTCCCCAACCCTTCAAGCACGGCGCAAAAACACAGCCTGCAGGCCAGTGAGAGACACCGTGATTTTTGGTTGGAATATAATCGCATAGGATTTCGTGTGTAGTAGATTTGGGTGAGTGGGTTGGGTTGGCGGACTGGGTAAGTGGATAAGGGACAGACAGAGGACGGGAAGATAAAACTGCAGATAGATACTGGCAGACAGCATATTAATTGAGACATATATTTCAACCCCGAGACACACATTGATAGGTAGAGACAAGGAAACCGAGAAATTGGAGGAAAAGTTTTCAGATAAAAAAAAAAAAAAAAAGTTAGGGACACTTACAAGCGCAAACGTCTTGAGAGGCAAGGATGCTGATAAAGCAGCAAACAGGTGGAAGCACAAATAACCAAACATAGGACGATCGATAAACATAGCCAGATAAGTGGGCAGATATAGATAGATTAGTACAGGCAAATATTGACAGATAGACATAGGAGGATGGTTAGGCACAGGTTAAAAGATCGATAGACATAGGTAGGTAAGTAGGCAGATATAGAGAAATTAGTATAGGCGAGTGATGAGAAGGGTAGGTGGTGAACTGAATGGAAAGAAAGCAATGATTGATTATTTATGTGTGGATGAAAGGATGCGAAGATGTGTAATGGATGTAAGAGCTTATAGAGGTTGGGGGAGTGGACTTTCTGACCACTACTTGGTGGTGGCCAGAATCAATATCCAAGTGAGATGGAGAAATAGAAGAAGGGTAGGTTGGGAGGAAGGAGTAGTTGCAAGGAGAGTGGAAAAGTTACAAGAGGATGAGATAAAGGCAGAATATAAGAGAGAAGTGGAGGAACGATTGGGTAAATATAAGTTGGGGCAGATGGGGGACGTGGAAGGTGTGTGCAGGATATTTACAGAAGAAATATGTGCAGCATATGATGCGGTGTGTGGGGTGAAGAGAAGACGAAAGGGGGTGCAAGGAACAGCGTGGTGGAATGAAGAGGTGAGACAGGCTGTGGCACAAAAGAAGAAAGCATACAATGAATGGATGAGAAATAGGGACGTGGAAGAAGTTGAGAGGCGGAAGAGAGAGTTATATGTAGAAAGGAAGAGAGAGGTGAAAAGATTAGTAAGAGAGAGTAAGAAAAGAGTGGATGAGGAATTTGGAAGGAATTTGCGTGTAAAATGGAGGGACTGTAAGAAAATGTTTTGGAAAGAGATAAAGAGAGTAAGGCAGGGTGGCAGTGAAGTTAGCAGGGAAGTGAAAGATAAAAATGGTAGATTACTAGTGAACATGGGAGAAAAAGTGAGCAAATGAAGAGAACACTTTAAGGAATTGTTGAACATAGAGAATGGAAGTAATGCGCGTATAAGTGGCCGGGGAATGGCTGGGAAAAGGAGGGAGGTGAGAAGACAGGAAGAAATCAGTAGGATAGAAGTTGTGGAAACGATGAGGAAAGTCAAACTGGGGAAAGCCCCAGGAATTGATGGAGTGTGTGGTGAAATCCTGAAGCATGGGGGAGAGATCGTAGTAGAATGGATGTGGAAGATGTGCAGATTGGCCTGGAAGTAAGGTAGAGTCCCGGAGGATTGGAAGTCAGGTATAATTATTCCCTTGTAAAAAGGGAATGGGGAAAAAGAAGTGTATGGTAATCATAGGGGCATTTGTCTTCTTAGTGTAATAGGAAAAGTGTGTGGCAGGATACTTATTGACAGAGTTAGGGAAATAACAGAGGAATTAGTTGGAGAAGAAGAGGGAGGCTTTAGGAAGGGAAGAGGTTGTGTAGATCAGATATTCATTCTTAGATCTTTAGTGGAAAAATTTCTAGGGAAGGGAAAGAAGTTGTATGCGGCCTTCATGGATTTGGAGAAAGCATATGACAGGATGGATTGACAAGGATTGTGGAAAGTATTAAGAATATATAGAGTTGATTGGAAGTTGCTGAATGCTGTGAAGAGTATGTATGAGAGTGCTAAGGCTGCAGTGCATGTGGATGGTGAACTGAGTGAGTTTTTCTCTTTGAAGGTTGGGTTGAAACAGGGATGTGTCATGTCTCCATGGTTGTTCAGTCTGTACCTGGATGGGGTTATAAAAGAGATACAAGGTAGGGCAGTGGATGTTGGAGTGGCCCTTGTGAGAGAGGGTAGTGTTTGGAAACTCCCTGTACTGTTGTTTGCAGATGATACTGTGTTGTTGAGTGAAGACGAAGGGGAGCTGCAAGGCTTGGTGGATGAGTTTAGGATTTGTGTAAGAAGCAGAATCTAAAGGTGAATGTAGGGAAGAGTAAAGTCATGGTCTTTGAGAGAGGTGAAGTCAGTGAATGTACAGTTCAGTGAGGTTGGACGGTAAGGAAATTGAAAATGTGAGTACACTTAAGTACTTGGGGAGTGTGATGGCTAAGGATGGAAGTTTGGAGGGTGAAGTGCTTGAAAGGGTACAACAAGGAAGAAAGGTTGCTGGTTCCTTGAAAGCAGTGATAAGAAACAGGGAAGTGAGCATGGAAGTGAAAAAGTTACTACATGACAGTATTGTGATACCAACTCTAATGTATGGAAGTGAAGCTTGGACGTTGTTGGAAGGACACAAGTCAAGAGTGAGAGCAGTGGAAATGAGTTATTTAAGAGGAGCCTGTGGAGGCACATGGAGTGACAGGCTGACGAATGAGGATATAAAGGAGCGTTGTGGTGTTGATGTGGATGTGATAGGAAGCATTAGGAGAAAAACACTGAGGTGGTTTGACCATGTGGAGAGGATGGAGGGGTGAGAAACTGATGAGGAGAGTGAATGTGAGTGAGGTGGAGGGAGGGAGGGGGAGGGGGAGGCCGAGGATGAGGTGGAGGGATCGAGTGGAGAGGTATATGAGAGAGGGGGGTGTGAGTTGGGAGCAGGGCAGTGAAATGGCGGGGGACAGGGCGAAGTGGAGGCGATTTGTTTGTGGCCACCCCGTACGGGATTAAGGCGTCTTGCAATAGATAAATTGATAGACAGTACAGGCAAATATTGATAGACAGACATAGGAGGACGGTGAGGCACAGGTTAAACGAAGAGCCATCGGCGAAACAGAAAGGGATACATTTAAAAAAACCACCCCTTGCACCTGCTTGCTGTCCTGTTCTTAATTTACGCTGACAGTAGGTCGGACCACCAGGTAGGAACCGTAGAGTGTGTGTGTGTGTGTGTGTGTGTGTGTGTGTGTGTGTGTGTGTGTGTGTGTGGTCTGTAATTGCTTCTCTCTCCCCGGATGTCAGTGGAGGGATTGCCTGGTATTCGATTGCATTGTATATAAATCTCATAGACTACAAGTCCAGGGTTTCATTTGTACTAGCGATAGGTGGAGCACAGGGGTAATGATTTGGTGCTGAGAATGAACTGCATTTTTTTAAATTGGACCCATTGTGTTTCATGATTAACAGAGAGACATGATATACTTAGCTTTAATACATACCCCCACTCACACTCTGAATGGGATGCATTTCACCCTTAATCATATACTTCACCTTGTCTCTCCATCATTTTCTGTATTGTTTTTACAGTAACTTCATCCTTATATCCATTTTTTCCTAGGAGGAGGTGTATCAGCACTTCGAGCACAGATAAACAAAGAAATCATTGTAATATTGTTCCTAGCAGTCATTAACTCTCTCTCTCTCTCTCTCTCTCTCTCTCTCTCTCTCTCTCTCTCTCTCTCTCTCTCTCTCACTCTCACTCTCTCTCTCTCTCTCTCTCTCTCACTCTCACTCTCTCTCAAATGTAATAAAATAGGCTACTGCTAGAAGACTGAACCCAGAGATGGTCCCAGGTGCTCTCAACAAAAATACCCTCAATTATCACTGTATTAAATCATCACGTAGTCCTTCCACCTCGTTCCCGGATCTTCCTCTTATCACTTCCTTTGTCAGCAGTCATAAAAGTTATCTTGGAGCAGGTGAATAAACACATCTTTCTTAGGGCACATGCTGTATATGGATGTAGTTCTTCCATTGCATTATCTCTTGGTGTGTGTGTGTGTGTGTGTGTGTGTGTGTGTGAGTGTGTGTGTGTGAGAGAGAGAGAGAGAGAGAGAGAGAGAGAGCAGCATGCACGTGTGAATGTGCAAGTGTAGTGTATATAACTGCAATAAAATAAGAAGTGTTTTCATTTATAGCCATGTAATTCCTTATGCGATTTTTACTTTACGATAACCGGAAATGCTGTAGATATGGTAACAGATGAGTAAGTTTAAGTATTCGCAGCACACACACACACACACACACACACACACACACACACACACACACATTTAACCATAGGTATACTGTATACATGCAAACATACACACAATTATATTTAATCCAGAGAAATCACGTCAAAAAAATTGTCAGCTATTAACTCAGAATCTGTCAATTTCTTACAACATATTATCTCAGCATTTTTTTTTTTCCAGCAGTTTCGCTTATTCTTTTCCCCTCAGTTATTATGCAACATTTGATCCATATTTTCATTCATAATTTTGTTACAACTGTTTTTTTTTTTTTTTATTAACCCTCAATTATCATTTTTTTTAACCCTTAATTTGGTGATCAATCTTGACTTTCAGTATATGAAAGGTAGCAGTGTTCTTCCACCATGTCGCCAGCACAAATCTGCTTATCTGTCTATCTGTGTATCTATCTATCTGTCTGTCTTTGTCTATCCTAGTGTTTGTCTTTATTTGTCTGTCGCTGCAACAATCTGTGTATCTATATCTATCTATCTGTCTATTTATCTCTGTCTATTGCCATGGGGGTATATATTACGGTGCACTCTTAACCCTTAATTAATCACCAAAAGGGGTAAGGTAAAGCTCACAAGAAAACTAACTTACTTTACTATACACTGTAACATACACACACCAAAGAAAAAACCAGGATTCGTTTTACAAAGGGGAATTCACATAGGCCTCAGCATACAAATATAAAACGAGTTACAGTATTTCTTACCTAATCAGATTACAGTCAGTGGAGGCTACGTACTCACGGAGCTTGAGGAACTAGGAGAACTCGCCGATGATATAATCCAGATACAGTATAATCCACACACTAGTGTTATATGGAGATGTGAACCAAAAGTGGGAAGTGGTGCACAAACAGTGTGTTTTGTAATCAAAGTAACTTGTTTCGTAATGTGTGAAAATATGTGGAAAAGTGTAACAAAATGTGTAACAAAATGTGACAAAAAGTGTGACCAAAAAAGTGACCCTCACATTAGGTCCTCGAGCATATAAAGTAGCCTTACTCCGCCTCTCCCGGCTACCTAGCCACTAGGCTGTCTTAAGTGTAATCTCCAGCCATACACAAGCAATGGAGGCACCTGCTACCAATAGCGAGTTAACACATCTCACACATAGCCAATAGCGAGCCATCAAGAAAACGTTTTTAGACTTTTGTTCGGAAAATACTCTCAATTTGCCCCTCCCACGCTGTGTCACACCCACTTATGGTCAGGGACAAAGGTCTCTGATTAGTTCTGGGAAAACATCGAGCGTTATCTGTCCAGAAGCAGAAAAACTGACCGCTGAGTAAGCAGAGGGAAGATAGTGAGGTCATGAGATCTATCCTTACAGGCAGCAAAAATGAATAACAGAAACGATTTAACGTTCTTGACGGCTCGCCTATCTCCGTACATTATTCTTCTCATCTTCTGTTTCATCCATTCGCTACCGGGGTAACTACGCCAGTGACACTATCTGTATCTATCTGTCTGTTTGTCTTTCTACAACTGAATCTATATATTCATCTATGTACAGTATATCTACGTATCTGTCTGTTTCTCTTTATATGTGTGTGTCTCCAGCTGTATATATATCTATCAGTCAGTTAATCATTATACAGTATCATTCTATCTGTCAATGTCCATGTATCTGTTCGTCTGTCTGTTTGTCTGCGTGTCTGTTTATTTATTTATTTAGCTTACTCATCATATTACGGTGCTGCATGACTCCTTAGCCACCTGTTACCTAGCCCTGGGTATGGTTTTTATTAGTCCTCAGCATCCAGAACTGAACTACCAACATTCACAGTATTTCAGCAGTCTTGGTGACGGTCTTCAGTTACTATATTTTTAACTATCAGTACGTTTCATCAGTCTTGAGCCTTTCTTTTTAAATGTTCAGCCACGATTTTACTCTATTAGTCTGTTCAGTATTTTCCTGTCATATTCCTAGACTCTTCTTCTAAATTTGCTCATTAACAAAATCATTGGTTATATTTTATTTGGTTGGTGGTCACATTGGTTGCCGACCCCATGTTTCCATTTCCATTACGGTACACTTAATGATTTTTAATTACCTTTAAGTAGTCTTCTGTATAATCCTTCCTCTCATTCCATCTTCTCTGTTGGGTATTATTGTTCTATCATACCTCCCTTCTGCCTGTCTTTCTATACTGTGGAGAAGGCGGAAGAAACATTAAGGCCTATACTATGCTTTACAGTGGCGAGGTTTGGCCCTGAGATGACAGTCAGTAAACTCACAGATTTATGGGAGTAGTGACTGTTGAAATTCAGTCAGATGCAAATATAGTTACACAGGTGACAGACATTTACTGTGTGTGTGTGTGTGTGTGTGTGTGTGTGTGTGTGTGTGTGTGTGTGTGTGTGTGTGTGTGTGTGTGTGTGTGTGTGTATTTTTTCATTTTCGTTCGCCACAGCAAGCGACATTGAGCTGTTTGCTTGTTTACCTAGTGATTCAAGCTATTAAAGTAGGTTTTGTTTACACTGGCTAATGTCCAGGCCATTATTTTGCTAATGCATTTCTTCCTGCCTTTTCTGTTTTTTTTATTATGTCGTGTGTGTGTGTGTGTGTGTGTGTGTGTGTGTGTGTGTGTGTGTGTGTGTGTGTGTATCACTGTTTTCCGGCATACTCATTCACTCCTATTAGGTGGTTGTTCATCCTTCCAGTATCCCACACCATCCTGATTCCAACTTCACTTTTACCCTCCCTCTCCTTCTCACTCTCTTACCATCCCACTGTCTTACCCTTCCCCTCTTTCTCTCACTCTCGCTTACCTTCCCTCCTCCCTCTCCTTCCCTCCCACCTCCCTCCTGTCTCTACAGCAACTTGCTGTCACTTGAGCCTGCCTATCACTTACCTCCTCTTTTGTTTACACCAGCCTTAGTACACTTAGCGGAGCATTCCGGTCCCTTGGGAAGACCTTGTAGCATCTCTGCCTCAGCGACTTATTTTGCATGTTAGACCTTTTCTCCACCTAGTATGTTACTGAGGCATTCTTTATCGGTACTAAACAATACTTAAATAAAAGTATCTAAGTGTAATAGGCATAATGAATCGCTTAGAAGAACGTGCAACGAAACCTGCAGTTCTGTCTAATATGCGGCCCTGAGTCTCTTCACTACCATGTTGTTGTTTAATTTTAATTCGTGCCAGCTTCATGCGATTTTCAGCTTATGGGAGACCTGTCGCAGAAAACCGGAACAGGCTTTCTTCATGGTCTTCATTACTTCATTGTGAGGAATGCCTTTTACTTAAGTGGAAAGACGTCATCGTAGTGAAGGGCCTGAAGGTTCAGCCCGAGGGGTAAACATTTCATACTGTAAATCTGTTATTAAGAGAAATTAACCAAGAAAAATCCTCGGACTGAAGGTGTTAATTTACGCAGCCTGGAAGTCGAACTGCTGGGCTGAGTTATTTGGGATGGTGGTGGTATTGTGGTTAATTTGTTTACTTGACAGCTGGAAAGGCAGGCAGGAATTTGCCAGAGATTGAGCATCATGGAGAGCCGCCATTAGATGACCAAGGCTGACGCATGCAGACATGTTGGAGCCTTCAAAAACGAAACGAAACGATTATTATGATTATTGTTATTGTATTTTTATTATAGCTGTAGTTATTATTATTATTATTATTATTATTATTATTATTATTATTATTATTATTATTTTCCATATCCAGGAAATGGAAAATGTGAGTGCGTTTAAGTACTTGGGTAGTGTGATGAGTAAGGATGGATGTTTGAAGAGTGAAGTCCTTGAAAAGGTACAACAAGGAGGAAAAGTTGCTTGTTCCTTGAAAGCAGTGATAAGAAACAGGGAAGTGAGCATGGAATTGATAAAGTTACTATATGACAGTATTGTGACACCAACTCTAATGTATGGAAGTGAAGCTTGGACCTTGTTGGAAGGACAGAAGTTAAGAGTGAGAGCAGTGGAAATGAGTTATTTGAGAGGAGCATGTGGAGTCACATGGAGAGACAAAATGACAAATGAGGATGTGAAGGAGCGCTGTGGTGTGGATGTGGATGTGATAGGAAGCGTTAAGAGAAACACATTGAGGTGGTTTGACCATGTGGAGAGGATGGGGAGAGAGACTGACGAGGAAATTGTATGTGAGTGAGGTGGAGAGGGAGGGGGAGGCCAAGGATGAGATGGAAGGATGGAGTGGAGAGGTACAGTATATGAAGAGCGGGGGATGTGAGTTGGGAGCTGAACAGTGAAAGGGCGGGGGAGAGGGTGTCATGGAGGCGATTTGCTTGTGGCCACCCCTTACGGGATTAAGGCGTCTGGCAATAAAAATATTATTATTATTATTATTTTTAATTAATATTATTATTATTATTATAACTATTATAATTACTATTCTTCTTCTTCTTCGTATTGTTATCATTATTATTATTATTATTATTATTATTATTATTTATTATTATTTTTATTATTATTATTATTATTATTATTATTTTTATTATTATTATTATTATTATTACTATTATTGTTCTTCTTCTTCTTCTTCTTCTTCTTATTATTATTATTATTATTATTATTACCCCCTGGGGGCGGGGGGGGTTTTCAAGAATACTCCCCCAGTATCCCTGCTTGTCGTAAAAGGCGACTAACAGGGTTGGCGGAGAGTTAGTGCCCCTCCCCGGAAAACAACTAACTAAAAAAACAAACAAGAAGCCTCGGACAAGGACTGACCTAACGATGACGACCCAGGACCGGACAAAGGACTTGGTAATGGCTACATGGAATGTAAGAGGAACGAATGATGAGGTGAAAGAGAGAGAGATTGTCCAGGTGCTTGAGGGTGCGAAAGTGGATGTATGTGGAGTAACCGAAACAAAATGGAGACGAGAAAATGTGAGAGAATGGGAGTATGGATGGGGTATATATGCAGGAGTAGGTGAGAATGAGAGGGCAAAGGAAGGAGTATGTATAGTTGTGAGTAAAAGATGGAAGAAGAGCATAAGACAGTATGGATCAGTTGGGTCAAGGATTGTGTGGGTAAAGTTGAAAGTTGGAATACAAATGTGGGCGATTGTGTGTGTGTATGCGCCAACGCAAGATCGTGTTAGCAGAGTGAGAGAAGAGTTCTGGACAAATGTAGAAGTGTGCATGGAAAAGTTTGGAAGGAATGAGAGAGTGTTTTTGATTGATGATATGAATGGTAATGTAGGGAATGTGAAGGTGGATGGAATAGTTGGTGAGTGGGGTGTGCCTGCTGAGATAGATGAGAATTGCAGTGCGTTAGTGGACATTTGTGCTGGGAGGGGTTGGTGATAGCTAATACCCTCTTCATGCATAAAATGATTCACAGGTATACATGGTGAGTGATGAGAAAGGTTGGTGGTGAACTGAATGAAAGGAAGGCAGTGATTGATTATGTGTGTGTGGATGAAAGGATGCGAAAATATGTAATGGATGCAAGAGTTTATAGAGGTTGGGAGAGTGGACTTTCTGACCACTACTTGGTGGTGGCCAGAATTAGGATCCAAGTAAGATGGAAGAATAGAAGAAGGGAAAGACGAGAGGAAGGAGTAGTTGCAAGGAGAATGGAAAGGTTACAAGAGGATGAGAAAAAGACAGAGTATAAGAGAGAAGTGGAGGAACGATTGGGCAAATATGAATTGGAGCAGATGGGGGACGTGGAAGGTGTGTGCAGGATATTTACAGAAGAAATATGTGCAGCATGTGATGTGGTGTGTGGGAGGAAGAGAAGACGGAGGGGGGGGTGCAAGGAACAGCGTGGTGAACTGAAGAGGTGAGACAGGCTGTGGCACAAAAGAAGAAAGCATACAATGAATGGATGAGAAATAGGGGCGTGGAAGAAGTTGAGAGGCGGAAGAGAGAGTTATATGTAGAAAGAAAGAGAGAGGTGAAAAGATTAGTAAGAGGGAGTAAGAAGAGAGTGGATGAGGAATTTGGAAGGAATTTGAGTGTAAAGTGGAGGGACTGTAAGAAAATGTTCTGGAAAGAGGTGAAGAGAGTAAGACAGGGTGGAAGTGAGGTTAGCAGGGGAGTGAAAGATAAAAATGGTAGATTACTAGTGGAGAAGGGAGAAAAAGTGAGCAGATGGAGAGAACACTTTAAGGAATTGTTGAACATACAGGATGGAAGTAATGCGAGTTTAAGTGGCTGGGGAATGGCTGGGAGAAGGAGGGAGTGAGAAGACAGGAAGAAATCAATAGGATAGAAGTTGTGGAAGCAATGAAGAAAGTTAAACTGGGGAAAGCCCCAGGAATTGATGGAGTGTGTGGTGAAATGCTGAAGCATGGGGGAGAGATAGTAGTAGAATGGATGTGGAAGATATGCAGATTGGCTTGGGAGGAAGGTAGAGTCCCAGAGGATTGGAAGTGAGGTATAATTATTCCCTTGTACAAAGGAAAAGGGGAAAAAGAAGTGTGTGGTAATCGTAGGGGCATTTGTCTTCTTAGTATAATAGGAAAAGTGTATGGTAGGATACTTATTGACAGAGTTAGAGAAAGAACAGAGGAATTAGTTGGAGAAGAATAGGAGGCTTTAGGAAGGGAAGAGGTTGTGTAGATCAGGTATTCATTCTTAGATCTTTAGTGGGAAAGTTTCTAGAGAAGGGAAAGAAGTTGTATGCGGCTTTTCATGGATTTGGAGAAAGCATATGACAGGGTGGATAGACAAGGATTGTGGAAAGTATTAAGAATATATGGAGTAGATGGGAAGTTGTTGAATGCTGTGAAGAGTATGTATGATGGTGCTAAGGCTGCAGTGCGAGTAGATGGTGAACTAAGTGAATTTTTTTCTTTGAAGGTTGGGTTGAAACAGGGATGTGTCATGTCTCCTTGGTTGTTTAATCCGTACATGGATGGGGTAATAAAAGAGGTACAAGGTAGGGTAGTGAATGTTGCAGTGGCCCTGGTGAGAGAGGATAGTGTTTGGAAACTCCCTGTACTGTTGTTTGCGGATGATACTGTGTTGTTGAGGGAGCTGCAAGGCTTGGTGGATGAGTTTGGGAGAGTGTGTAAGGAACGGAATCTAAAGGTGAATGTAGGGAAGAGTAAAGTGATGGTCTTTGAGAGAGGTGAAGTCAGTGAATGTACAGCGAGGTTGGATGGTGAGGAATTGGAAAAAGTGAGTAAGTTTAAGTACTTGGGTAATGTGATGAGTAAGGATGGAGGTTTGGAGGGTGAAGTGCTTGAAAGGGTACAGCAGGGAAGAAAGGTTGCTGGTTCTTTGAAAGCAGTGATAAGAAACAGGGAAGTGAGCATGGAAGTGAAAAAGTTACTACATGACAGTATTGTGTTACTAACTCTAACGTATGGAAGTGAAGCTTGGACGTTGTTGGAAGGACACAAGTCAAGATTGAGAGCAGTGGAAATGAGTTATTTAAGAGGAGCCTGTGGAGTCACATGGAGAGACAGGCTGACAAATGAGGATATAAAGGAACGTTGTGGTGCGGATGTGGATGTGATAGGAAGCGTTATGAGGAACACACTGAGGTGGTTTGGCCATGTGGAGAGGATGGAGGGTGAGAGACTGACGAAGAGAGTGTCTGTGAGTGAAGTGAAGGGGGAAGAGGGAGGGGCGGCCGAGGATGAGATGGAGGGATGGGGTGGATAGGTATATGAGAGAGGGGGTGTGAGTTGGGAGCAGGGCAGTGAAATAGCGGGGGACAGGGCGACGTGGAGGCGATTTTTTTGTGACCACCCCAAACAGGATTTTGGCGTCTGGCAATAGATAGATTATTACTATGATTATTTTTATTTCTTTGTCTTTACATTTTGAAAGAATGAGTGAAGCGTCTGAAAAGTTATCCAGCAACTTTCCACGTTTTATAAGTGTATGAATCCTATTTTCGTCCACGCATCATAAAGAAAACAGTTTTGCATCTGAAATACACTATCCACTAGAGGTACTTATTTGTCGAGAGAACGCAAAGACTAACGTTGATCACCCATATATTTTCTGGTTAAGCATACTTTTTGGAGCGACTATACCTCAATATAAAAGAACTGTTTTTTTCTTGTTACTGTGGATAGATTTTCATGGTACTAGTTTGGATGTTGAATTTGCCTACGGACTCCTACTTAATTTAACTTCATCCAGTCACTTACGTGGGGAAGACGGCTTGACATTGATTAAATTTACCTACCTTGAAATCAGCAGTTTGTAAAAGTGCTGGGTTAATGTTTGCTGTACCTGTTTGGATGTTTATTCTGTCTCTTATCTTTTAATTGCTTTAAACCCACCAAACAGTTGTCATGATGAGGGACACCTTGACGCTCTTTATTTATACGCTGCCCAGCCCCCTAGTCACCTGAGGAAAAAAGTCGTACCCAAAGTTGTTGTTAACCACCTGGTGAAGCGATGTGAGTATCTGGTTGTGACGTGGCCAGTGGATGGACACTGGTGGTGCTGGTTATGGAGTGGCCAGTGGATGGACACTGTGGCCCTGGTGGTTATAGAGTGGCCAATGGATGGACACTGTGGCCCTGGTGGTTATGGAGTGGGCAATTGATGGACACTGTGGCCCTGGTGGTTATGGAGTGGCCAGTGGATGGACACTGTGGCCCTGGTGGTTATGGAGTGGCCAATGGATGGACACTGTGGCCCTGGTGGTTATGGAGTGGCCAGTGGATGGACACTGTGGCCCTGGTGGTTATGGAGTGGCCAGTGGATGGACACTGTGGCCCTGGTGGTTATGGAGTGGCCAGTGGATGGACACTGTGGCCCTGGTGGTTATGGAGTGGCCAGTGGATGGACACTGTGGTGGTGGTGGTGGAGTGTTTGTAAGTCGCCCATGTGATCCAAAGAGGGAGAGGAGATTTAGGTACAACTTTTCCTGTGATTTGTTCGTGCCGTCTCTGACAGTTTTCCTCAGTTTATCAGAGACCTCTCATGGTGCAGGCCTTAGAAGCCCCCATTACAGTCCTCCATTAACCTGTGCAGCATAACAGCGTACTCTGTATTTCAGTGTTGCTACCTCCAGTGGATTTTAATGATCATAGAAGACACCCACCATTAGAGTGACTGAATAAGGAGGGACAGTGAGTTACAGCGAGCAAAAGCTGGTTCAAAGGCAGGATAATAGAGGGTCATGGAGGAGAGACGAGGGTGGTCATTACTCAACCGAGGAAGGGAGAGAAAATAAGAATTGGCGGAGGTGGGATAGGTGGACATGAGAGAGGAATGGAGGTTGAAGAAGGAACTAGAAAGAACCTTTAAAGGAAAGAATGAACAAGAACTACACTGAGATGGCAAGGAGATTAGAAAATGAAGAGAGGAGACAGTGGAAGAATAAGTTATGGGTTGACATTTCGGGTGATGTTAAGTATGGTAATAAGAAAAGGACGAAGGAAAAGGGACTGATGGAGTGAAGGTGAAAACATGTAAATGTGTGGAAATGTAAATGATTAAAGACGGAGGAAGGGGGTAAAGTGAATGAGGTAAAGTGCAAGTGAAAGAGATGAAAAAATGAAGGATCAAGCACCGTATAAACAGAATTCAAGTTAAGTTAACCTGATTAGGCTAGATTATGTTACATTACGTCAAGGTAGGTTAGGCTAGAATGGATTAGGTTTTAGAGAAGTTAGTTTAGGTTAGATTAAGTTAGATTGGAAGAGGTTAGGTTTAGACCCGTTAGAGTAGGATATGTTAAATTAGGCTAGGCTAGGAAATAACGTCTAGATATCTCCAGCGACTTTATATTCCCCCATCTTCCTTTTGCATGACCACCGATTACCCAATATATTCTTTAGGTTCTACTTCCCTACCACCCCTTCCCCACCACACAGCCTACTTATCCTGATTAGCCAGTCCCGTAACTTCCAGTTACCTTCCAACACCTGACTAACATAAGGCAGTTTTGGCTTACAGAAGATTAGACGACCACCGTTTTGGAAGCTTCTGCAGCTGGTGTGTCTCGCTAAGGTTTAAGAGGTGTGAAAAGACGAATACAAGTCTGATAGAGCGACAGTTTTTATCTCCAACGCCGAAGATGGAAGGAGGCTGTATATCTGTTTGTTTTTGTTTGTTAAGTTGGTTGGTTGTCTGTCTCTGTTTTCTTTGTGTGTGTGTACATTTGTATGATTCCTACTGACGGGTATAGGCGAGATTACTGACAGCATCACATGGAGTATTGGAAGAGGCGTACCATTGAACCTCTTCTTCCTCACTATTCCCCTTCTCTTTTTTCCCTTCTCTCCCCTCTCCTATTCTTTCCCCTTCTTCCTTTTCTCTCCCTTTCCTTTTCCCGTCCTCTTCCCCTTCCCCTTTTCCCTCTTTCCTCCTCATCCTCATTCCCTTTTTCCTTTTTCCCTCTCCTCTTCCCCCCTTGCCCTACTATATCCTTCCCCAACTCTCTCCCTTTTCCCTTCACTTCCTCCCTCTCCACTCTGCTCTTGTCCTCTTACCCTTTCCACTTTCTCTTCTCGCCCCTGTCCCTTTTCCATACTCTCCCTTTCCCTTTACCCTCTTCTCCCGTCACCTTCACCTCCTTACCCCATCCTCTTCCCCTTCACCTTCCCTTTCCCCTCTCCTTCCCCTTCCCCTCCTCTTCCTTTCACTTCCACATCAGTATCATCACCCCGCCACAATAACAAAGCTATATCTTTTGTCGTCACCCGGCCATTATCACACCTAAGGCTGCAGGCCAAACATGTCTTCCTGCGCCACTGTATACAGTTCTTAGCCTGATGATTATTTTTTTCTCCATTTCCTAACGTTCCTTTCTCTCTTTCCTTTGTTCCCTCCCTCTCTCTGTTTTCCTCTTCTTTATTATTTCTCTTTTGTTTATTCCATGTTCCCTTCGTTTCCTTTCTCCACCCGTTCTCATCCTATCTTTCCCTTCTCTTCTCTCCTCTCATTCCTTCCATTCCTCCATTTCCTTTCCTAACTCCTTCCATTTACTCTCTTCTTTCTCCCTTAACGTCCTATTCTGTCTCCGTCACTCCTTCCCCTGCTCATTTGTTTTGCTGCCTTCTTCTCTCCATCTCAGCCCCATCCTATCTTCGTTCCTCCCTCCGTTTTCCTTCTTGTCTGGCGAGCTAATAGATTTCTTCGTTCTGATTACACTTGTTGTCTCTGGTCATTGCCTGGTAATGCCAATTTAAAGTACACTTTTTAATGTTGAAGATTCGATTACTCCCTGTTTTTCCGTACCAGACTGTGTCGCTCGGGTGAGGCAGAAGTCGTATTCTTGGTTTGTGTTTCTGTGGCCGTTTATCACTGTTTTCAATTACCTTCTCTCGTTTCTATTTGTGAATTATGAGGTGAAGGTGTGGAGAATGCAGACCTGGCCGCCGTGTTGTGGGTGTGGCTGGACTGATAATTATCCGTCATATGTTATTGTGGGCTTTATGATGCTAAGTACTACACGCTGTCTATTCTTTTCCCTGACCTTTACCGCAACATCAACATCTTTCTTATTGTATCGTAATCATCAGTACTACCAGGAGTATATTCACCGAGGATTATGTTATCCTCTGCCAATTGTGTATGTCTTTATATTTTGACTTTTCTAATGCCAGACAGTTAAGCTAGGGCCAAATGCTTTCATTTTGCCTAGAAGAACACCTTTGCTTGATCGTGTTGTCAGTGTTAATTGGGATCCCTGGCACTTTGGAAAGACAAATTTGTTTGTTGTTAGTAGCTGTTCCTTGCATTCTTGTTCTCCGTTTTTGTCTGCACACCATCCTGTTTCACCCTTCCTCAGAGCTCAGTCCTTCTTTTCCTACCGTTTACCACCTCTATCCTCCTCCCTTCCCTACCTTTTTCTACCCCTGTCCCCCTCCCTCTCCGCCCTCATCCACCCCTATCAGCCTTCCTCCCATGCCCTCTCCCAACTCTGTCCATCTCCCTCCCCTATACTTTTCCACCTCTATCCATCTCCCCCAGCCCTCTTCCTCCCTACCCTTTCCCACCTCTGTCCACCTCCCCCTGCCCTCTTCCTCCCCTATCTCCCGCTCTCTGCCCTCTTCCTCCCCAATCTCCCTCTCTCTGCCCTCTTCCTCCCCTATCTCCCGCTCTCTGCCCTCTTCCTCCCCTATCCATCTCCCCCTGCCCTCTCCCACTCCTATCCACCTGCACCCTGCCCTCTTCCATCCCTATCCATCTTCCTCCCAAGCCCTCTACCACCCTGTCCACCTCCCTCCCTACCTTCTTCCACCCCAGTCCATCTCCTTCTCCTGCCCTCGTCCACCCCTGTCCACCTCCTACCCTAGACCTCTTCCACCCCTGTCGTCATGCCTCCTATCCCTCTTACACACCTGTCCACCTCCCTCTCTTGCCCTCTTCCACCCCTGTCCACCTCAGATCCCAACCTCCCTCCATCCCTGTCCACCTCCCTATCCAGCTTGCTTAACCACACTAGTCTTCCCTCCTGCTAACCCGACCACCACAAAGCTGTTGGATTGGTATGGTGACGGACTCCTGTTTGGCTTTCAAGCAGTGTCTAAATATGTTGTTTTCGATGTTGTTTTGGTCCAGGTTTATAGTGACAACCACTCTCTTGGATTGAATGTGTGTGTGTGTGTGTGTGTGTGTGTGTGTGTGTGTGTGTGTGTGCTTACATGTGCTCACACTTTTCTTAGTGTATTCCGCGCTGTTTGTTAGTATTTTTGTATGCTTGTGCATGTAGGCTGCCTGTGTAAGCAATAAAGGACAATGATTGCAAAGGAAGCAAACAGTAACAGTCCTGCCGGCTCTTTTGAGGTTGTTTGTTATAGCGTAGGCTGTAGCTAGGTAACTATTTAATGAGTTGAGGAAGTACTGTAACACCTTTTCCTAAGATTTTGTTATCCCCCGCCATGAATGTGGCCGGGGCATATAGTAATTTAGATCATCAAAAGTAATACTGAAACTTTATCTAGCATTAGTAAGGCCACATTTAGACTACGCAGTACAATTTTGGTGTCCTTACTATAGAATGGATATTAATTCGTTAGAAAATGTACAGAGAAGAATGACAAAAATGATACATGACGTCCGGAACCTGTCATATGAAGACAGACTGAAAAGACTAAGTCTGCATTCGGTAGAGAGGCGTAGAGTAAGGGGAGACTTAATTGAGGTGTTTAAGTGGATGAAGGGTATAAATAAGGGAGGTATTAGCAAGGTACTTAAAGTGAACATACAGGATAGAACTAGAAATAATTGTTTCAAACTAGAAAAATTCCGTTTCAATAAGGAAATAGGTAGAAATTGGTTTGGTAATAGAGTAGTAGACGAATGGAATAAGCTACCTAGTAAAGTAGTTGCTGCCTCTTCCATTGAGAGTTTCAAGCATAGGCTAGATAAGCATATGACAAATAAGGGGTGGATATAGAAAAAAGAAAAACTTATAACCAATACTAATTCATAATTTTTCCTTTTCAGGTTACACTATGATAGTCTCTATTCTCCTTTCACACTTTCCTGTAAAATGTCCACGCCAGTTTTTCTATACTGCGTGGTGTTCTTTCTGACTTTTTCCTGCCGGCTTCAGCTGGAGGGTTTGGAGGGCGGGGGAGAGCCTTCTTCTTTGCTATCCTTATCTCATTCTAGTAGTTCAGTTACTCTTCTAGGAGCTGCCTAGCATGGGCCAACCGGCCTACTGCAGTTATCCTCTCTTCTTATGTTCTTATGTCCGTCCGTCCGTCCCGTTCTGCGTTTAGCTCATTTCTGGAAAAACTGTTGAAGATACCTTCAATAAACTTCATACACAGATACATATTGGCGAGAGCATTTCAACTATGCCAAACTTTGATGACCCTGACTTTCCCTATGAGCTTGACCTATTTCTTGATTTTGCGTTTAGCTCATTTTCTTGATAACCCACGGCGACGTATTCATGTCCTATGGTCATATTTCTAGTTCTATTTACTGCACCATACTCTCCTTTTTTGTGTTAAATATGTTCATGCACTGTCGCTATACTCTCCTTAAATAACATACAAAAGAATATTAACCAGCCAAATCCAAAAATGAATCGCTAAGGAAGAGGTATTAGGGAGCTCCCTTAACAGACGAGAATACTAGCCAAGGATAAAAACCAAACCCTTCAGCAAAATCAGGAAAAGGATCACCATGCATTATAGATAAATTGCTCTCGGAAATGCCATAAGAAAGAATCACTAGAAAACTATATACCGCACTTTCCAAATACAATTCTTTAAAGGAAAAGTACTATACTGTTGCCATATTCTCCTTGATCTGGATTAGAGGAATAATAATCAATCATATCTCTCTATTTTTCAGCTTTGAACGTGGTGAACTGCGCGTTAGAAGCCAAATACTTATCCAAACAACTTTTAATTTTGTCAGTAGAATATTACTGTGGCAGAAAAAGAGGTAAATTGAGAGAGAGAGAGAGAGAGAGAGAGAGAGAGAGAGAGAGAGAGAGAGAGAGAGAGAATAGGTGAAATTTCGGTAAACATGTGTCCTTTCGCACCATCAGAATGCTGAATTTAAGTCATGTTTGCGTCCTTTTAGAAATATCGATGCGTGGCAAGAAGTGACGGTATTATCACACACACACACACACACACACACACACACACACACACACACACACACACACACACACACACACACACACACACACACACACACACACACACACACACACATCTTCAGAATGCTTAAATTACTTCTTTTGTTTTGCACCAGTGTGAGAGAGTTTAAGTTAATACTCCATCACTCACACCATTACTCATCCTCTTAGTAAAATGCAAAACATAGATGTACTCGATGATTAAGAAAAATTATGCAGGATCTAAAAGTTTTGTACCTGAGAGAGAGAGATTTATATTCCCTTCACTCTCACACCATCACTCATCCCCATAGCAGAATGTAAAATAAACTCATGCTATCTATCTCTATCTATCTATATACCTAGGATGCTTTCCCCAAGGAAAGGGAGGTAGCCAAGACAGGACAACACACTCTCCATTTACTCATCCATTCAAACACATTCATTCGCATCTTAGCCCCAAGGGAAGAACGGACAGATCCTCACTGCACCACACCACACAAGGGTCAACTGCGCAATGCAATCAGTAACATCCGCAGCAGGGCCCGACAGCAGAGCTGGTTTACCCCTCCCACATCATAACAGACCCATCCCCTTACCCGCACCTGACCTGACTAGCTGATCAGACCAAATACGGGAGAATATCTCCTCAGGGCTGCGTCATCACTTATTCATTCACAATTTCTCTCCATTTATTTCTGTCACGCACAGCCACTCTTCCTTGCTCAACAGACATCTCTCTCGCATCCAGTGCTCTCTTCACACTGTCCATCCATCCTATTCGTGGTCTTCCTCTCAGCCTTACACCTCTCACATCAGATCTAGTTATCTTTTTCACCAATCGCTCATTATCCATTCTCTCCATATGCCCAAACCATCGCAACACCCTCTGCTCAACTCTACCAGCCATCTCCCCAACAGCTCCAGTTCTCCTTCGCACTTCATCATTTCGCACTTTTTGATCCATACGCGTCACCCACACACACTCCTCAGACACCTCATCTCCATTACATTCAAACTTTTCCTCTCTGCTACACCCACATTCCATGTTTCAGCCCCATATAACGCAGTCAGTACCACAACACCCTCATACAATCTTCTCTTTACGTCCATTCTAAGCGAACGACATCTAAACACTTTTTTCATTCCTCCCAGCACCTTTTCCTACTTCATTTATTCTAAACTTCACTTCTGCATCTATTCTTCCATCCACAGCAACATGTGACCCTAGATATTTAAAACACTCTACCTCCTCAAGCAACTCGCCATTCAAAGCTATATTCATCCCCCTACCATCTACCAACCTCGTGCACTTCATCGCTTTACTCTTATTCTCATTTACTTTCAATTTCCTCCTTTCACACACCCTTCCAAACTCCTCTACCAACTGTCTCAATCTCTCCTCTGAATCAGCCACCAGTGCAGTATCATCTGCAAACAGCAGCTGCTTCAGATTCCACTCTCCACCATCAACATTCACCAGACTCAAACCTCCACCTAAAACTCTTGCATTCACCTCCCTTACAACACCATCCATGTAAATATTAAACAACCAAGGCGACATCACACATCCCTGTCGCAGCCCCACTCTCACAGGAAACCAGTCACGCACAGCATTTCCCACTCTTACACACGCTCTACTATTTACATAAAAACTTTTCACCCCTTTTAGTAACCTACCATCAAGTCCATACAATCTTAAAACAGTCCACAAAGCCTCCCTATCAATTCTATCATACGCTTTCTCTAAATCCATGAATGCCCAAAACACATCCTTGCCTTTCGCTAAATACTTTTCACACACTTGTCTCACAGCAAACACCTGATCCACGTATCCCCTCCCTCTCCTGAAGCCACACTGCTCTTCACCAATCACTCCCTCTGTACCCTCTCTAACTCTCATAATTAACACTCTACCATAAATCTTACCTACAACACTCAACAGACTTATACCCCTAAAGCTAGTACATTCATACTTATCACCCTTGCCTTTATACAACGGGACCACACAAGCACTTGCCCAGTCAAATGGCAACATACCTTTCACAAAGCACACATTCAACAATCTTACTAACCAGTCAACAATGGTCACTCCACCACCTTTCAGGCATTCCACAGCACACCCATCCATACCCGCAGCTTTCCCTGTTTTCTTCTCCTTTACTGCCTTCTCCATTTCCTCCTTCGTGATCAAAGAATCATTCAACTCTCCCAACACATTTATTCCTTGCACCCTTCCATCCGCCACAATCTCAGCCACCCTTTCCTCCTCTACATTTAACAATCTTTCAAAATACTCTGCCCATCTCTTCCTTACTGCATCCATCTCAATTAACATCCTTCCATCCTCTGCTTTTACTCGTTCTTCCTTCCCAGACTCTCCCTTTCGCACCCTTTTCACCTCCTTCCAAAACATTTTCTTATTCTGTTGAAAATTCTCTGTAAGCCGCCTACCCCACCTCTCATCTGCTGCCACTTTAGCATCACGCACAGCCCTTCTCGCCTTATTCCTCTTTTCCTTATACCTTTCATATGACATCTCATCCTTCCTCTGCAGCCACACTTCATATGCACGTCTCTTCTCAGCCACAGCCATACTTACTTCCTCGCACCACCATTCACTTCCTTTTCTTACACCACCACCCACACGTCTCACACCACACACCTCTTCTGCATGCCCCACCACAGCACTCTTAAACAACTGCCATTCCTCCTCCACACAGCCATTTTCCTGATCTTTCATTGCGTTCCACTCATCTTTCAATTTCTCCTGATACTCTATCTTTTTCTCTCTTTTATCCAACTCACTCACTTTCAAAACCTCCCTGCCACACCTAACCCTTCTAGCTCTCACCCATCTCTTACCTACTCTTAACTTTCCCTCCACCAGGTAGTGGTCAGACATACCTCCACCCTCCCCTTTCAGAACTCGCACATCCAACAATCTTCCTATTACATTCCTAGACACAACCACATAGTCCATCAAAGCTCTATCAACAACCCTTCCACCCTCCTGTCTCACCCATGTATACTTATAAATATCTTTCTTCTCAAACAGCGTATTTCCAATCACCATCTCTCGCTCAACACACATCGCTATCATTCGTTCCCCATTTTCATTTCTTCCAGGCACACCATGCATACCAACTACACCTTCAACTGCTACATTTCCCACTCTAGCATTCAGATCTCCCATCATTACCACATTCACATTCGTTCCAAAACTCTGCAGACACTCATCAACATCATTCCAGAAAGACTCCCTCTCTTCTTCATCCCTTTCACCACCAGGCCCATATGCACTCACAAACACCCACAACTCACGTTCAAATTTCGCTTTCACCCACATCAGTCTCGATGACACCTCCTTCCATTCAATCACACACTGCTGTACTTCCGGACTCACTAACAAGGCCACACCTTCTTTTGCCCTTCCTCTATCAACACCTGACAATCTTCCATTCACACTTCCAAACATAGACTCACCCTTCCCTTTCATCTTCGTTTCACTCAAAGCTAACACATCCAACTTTCTTCTCACAAACATTCTTCCAATCTCCTCCCTTTTAGCCTCAATTGTACTACATCCACGCACATTCATAGACCCAATCTTCAGGGTACGGGGATAACTCCATCCCCCATCCCTTTCTCTGGCCTGTCTCTTTTTAGGAACTAAAAAACAGAGGAGGGGGTCCCTAGTCCCCTCACATGCACCAAGGAAAAAAAACATAAAATGACATGTGGAAGGTACTATCAACATCAGTGACCGTATGTGGGGGATACAAGAACCTGGTGGAGAGAGCTGGAAAGAGAAGAGAAGAAATGGAGGGAAAATGTGGTAGAGGAATGATTGTAGGAGGTCTGATGAAGAAAAAAAAAAATGGAAAAAACAAGAAAGGCAAACTAAAGGTGTGGGATAGGGATAAGAGACGAAAGAGGAAGGATATTGGAAGACGGAAATAAGAGGGGAGGGATGAGGAAAGGAAAGTATGGAAGACAAAGGGCGAGTAATTGGAGAATAAATAAATTATGGAGGGGCGTGAAGGAGTCGGTGGTGACAGGAGGACGTGAGGTGAGGGATGGAAAGGACAGTCGGGGTTTCTCACCTCATCGCACCCCCACCCTTCCTCTTTCTACAGTACACCTAATATAGAGGTGTATTGTTGAGAGTTGTCACCGGGGCTGCCTGATAATGAGAACAGATTTTTATCATCGTTCATAGAATGTAGGTGAACCTGCTTGCCATCTTCATAAGTTATAGTTCTGTTCACTTCGAAGGTCTCTAGTTCAGTTCACTTCAAAGGTCTCTCTCTCTCTCTCCCTCTCTCTCTCTCTCTCTCTCTCTCTCTCTCTCTCTCTCTCTCACACACACACACACACACACATATGCTCAGACATTTAATCTTGGAGAATACTTGCAAACAGAGAGCCAATAGCGTCTACTGTTGCTTTGAACTTTTTTTTCTCTTGGAGTAAGTCATTTTCCCTAATAAAGGGTACGGTATGAAGATAAACCATATTTCCAGCGTATCTTTTCATACAGTTTCCTTCGCTAGTCATACTACATTTTCCCACTCACTGTTATTTGCTTGCTTAAACGCCGCCTTCGGCGGCCTCCGCTCGACGTCAGGTCAGTTCCTATTTTCAGTCGAATGGTATCAAAAATTTGAATTACTCATTCCATGGGCTAGACGGAGAGAGGAATTTTCCCTTTATTTTTATCCTACTGTGACACCCGTTGAGAAAAGAGAGAGAGGGGCTGGACAGTAGTGTTTGCTATTATATTAAATTATGCTATAGCCTTATAGTATACAATTTTAGAAGTATAAGGAGGGAGGAAGGAGAGGCGAGAGAGTGGTAATACAACAAACATGTCACTCTTCTCTCTTCTGTCATGCTGGTGATTTCAGTGCTGGAACAAGAACGAATCCATCCCCTCCACTAAAAGCAAATACTAAAACTGGAGTAAAAGGCCAGAAATGAGTCCTAACTCGGAAACCGATGGCCCGATTGGACTGAGAATAGTTTTCATTCTTGAAGGTAAAAGCATTTTAACGGTACCTTGCTTTAACAAAAACTGCGCTCCATTGCGCTGTTTTTGTTGTGTTATAGTAACAAACAAACATACAGTTATTGGATCATTATAATATAGATGATGCAATTTCTATTTTCAAACTTTGAGTCGTCACACTAGTGAGTATTTATTTAGATTTTTTTTTTCCAATATGTCCTATCAATTTACCTCTGTCAAGTACGTACCTATCACTATATCCATGATCTAAATATCCAGTTTATAACCATCTTATTCCTATTAATTATCAGCCATAAATATTTTTTATCTGCGGCGTAGCCGACAAGTTTAAAAGTGGTATACCTGGGGATGTTTTTTTTTTTTTTTTTTTTTCCTTCTTCAAGGAAAGTTCGAATATCAGTTCTTGGAGAGCTCTGAGCGATTTTCTTATGAAAAACAAAGTTGCTTAGCTTGAAAATTTGAGTTGATTTAATATACCAGCTGTTGCATCAGGTGACACATCACCTTACTGTTACGCGATTTTCAATTTCGGGTATAAGGAGGCATTTTAGCGCCTTTCTTATGAAATACGAAGTTGCTCATCTTGAAAGTTTTGAGTTGATCTGACATGTCAGCTGTTGCATCAGCTGATGCAACAGTTTCGCCGTAGGTCTTTGAAGACAGTCACTTCTTGTTTTACTCATGGTTAGGTCACCATCGTTCAGCTTATTCTACGTGTCAGTAAACACCAAATCTTCGGACAGAATTATTTTTCAGTAATATGGACCTTATAATTCAGTATAAATATTCATCTGCCAATCATTTAACTGTGTATTTCGTCGGCCTTTAGTTTTTCATTATTCCATCTGCTATCATCAGTTTTTTAGCTGTAGAATCGTATGTCTTCATCCATAATGTTTTTACGATCCTCCTAAAGAGTCAGGTTAATCTATCATGCATTTCAGGTGTTCAGTCATCAATTTTTATTTCAGTATTCGAGTGACCATTTACCGAGCAATTCTAACTGAGCTGGACGTTTTGATACTCATTAATTATTTTCGTGTACGTCTGTCTGTAGGTAATAGGTGATACATTCTCTGAGACTAAAAGTGAGAGAGCAGTAGGCTAACGTTTTCTTAATTCTCTTGTACGATACTCATTCCGTCTTCCTCGTTGCTCCTTCCTTCGTTACTCCTTTGGTATTCCTTCCCTTCCCTTTATCCCTGTCTTCACTCATCTGTCATCTTACTGTCTTTCCCTCCCCTTCTCGCATATCCGGCTGTTTGCTTGATTCCTGTCCTATTCCTTTTACTCATTCTTCTTTTATTACCTTCTCTCCTACTTCCTGCAGTTCAACTCCGTCTTCTTTATTCATTCAGTTTTTCCCCCAATCATTCTTTTCCCCTCTTCTTCTCCCCTTGTTTCTTACATTTATCGTCTTCCATCCCATTCCACTGTCGTATTCAGTCTCTCCACATCCCCCTCCACCCCGTTTCTTCACAGAGTTTCGTTTTCTTTTCACTACATTACTCATTTCGTTGTTTCTTTCAGCTTTTCTTTTATTGCTTATAATTTTCCCTTGCACACATCATTTTCGCTGTTTTTCTTGCTACTTACACCCTCCCATCTTCTTCTTCTCTCCCTCAGCTTCCTTGCTCCATCTCTTCTCCCTCCACTTCCCCTCTTTCCTCTTCCACTCTCTCCCACGTCGCCCATTCCCTGCCTCACCTATATGGTACTCCACCCTTGTTGCTTTACCACCACCACCACCACCACCACTGCTGCAACCATCCTCATCCTTGCTACAACCATTATCATTCCTGTACTACCATTATCACCACCACATCTGCCACCGTCCTCATCATGTATGCTATAATCCACTGTGTGTGTGTGTGTGTGTGTGTGAATTTCTCAGTTTTGTCGTCTGCCGCTGCACGGGGCAAGAACTGTTTGCTTGTTTGCCCAGTGATTCAAGCACTTCAAGTTGAATTTATTTACAGTGGTTAAGTGCGTCTCTCTCTCTCTCTCTCTCTCTCTCTCTCTCTCTCTCTCTCTCTCTCCCTCAGGTAATCTGCAGCTGCTGTGTACCCTCATGACCCTTCCTTCTCAGTGCCGCATCTCATTACATAATAAATCCCTTAGGTTCTCACCATGCCCAGGCCACTCCGTCCTCCTCACTCATTCTCATAACTTCAGTTACCCGTTAACCTCTTTAAAGATTAGAGCACCAATGTTCTTGGGAGTTTGCAGCTGCTGTTTCTCGCTCAGGTATTAAGAGCTGTAAAAACATGAGTGCAAGGTTGACAGTGGCACAGTTTTATTCTTCATTATCCACGGTAGGAGAAGGCCCCGTTTTATTTGTTACAGTGTCTTCAAGATGGTGGATTTGGGGTATGCAAAATTTATCGACTGCCTTCTTTTTGGTTAATCCTCATTAGCAGTCGTCTGTGTTGATACTTGCGTCATAATAATGCAGTGCTCAACGTTATCCAGTTTAGTGATGGTGGTGGAGGGATGACCACACTCTGCCTCTTGCATCACTTTATTATAACAAGTTCTCATCCTTCTTTATCCATTCAGAGATGTATTCACAGGCTGGACTCGTATTTCAATTTGCAAGACAAGGAACTCTCTCTGTCCCTCCTTTATGCTGTCGTTGTTTGTCCCTTCTCCGTCCCTCATTCTAGTCATCCTTATTCGTCTTTTCTCTCTATCCTTTCTCTATTCCATCCTTAATCGTCCTCTGTCTGCGTCCATCCTCTATCCATCCTAATTCGTCCTCCGTCTACGCCTACCCTCTATCCATCCTAAGTCGTCCTCTCTCTCTGTCGCTCCCTTATCCCATTCTTATTTCTCCTCTCTCCGTCCTTTCTCTGTCCCTTCCTTATTCGTCCTGTCTCCGTTCCTTCTCTATCCCATCCTTATTCGTCCTCTCTCCGTCCCTTCTGTATCCTATCCTTATTCGTCCTCTCTCTGTCCATCCTCTATCCCAACCTTCTTCGCCCTCTCTCTCCTTCCCTCTTCTGCCCCATCCTTATTCGTCGTCTCTCTCTTCCCTTCTCCTGCACTAAATCATCCAGCCACAATAACGGTCATATGCATTTCCTCTGCTCGGCCATTTTCACACTCAGGATTGCGGACCAAACGTGTCCTCAGCTTCGCACTGTATTGTATGTGTGTTCTCAGTATTATATGCCACTATTTTCCGCCATTTCCTCTCGTCTTCAAGTCTTGTTCCCAGTCTTTCATCACCTCTCCCCCTCCTATTTTCCTATTCCCTTTATCTCCTTGCTTTACTACTTATTTGGTGCTGGAGAGGATGCATTCATGGCAGCAGCACCAATATGACCGGAACAGCTTTATTGGCCAGTTAAAAAGTACAAACATCCCTCAACACCCTCCCTATCCCTAAGAGGAGGATGGTGAACTGTAGGAAGAGGGCAACTTCAACCTACAGTCCACCGAGCTCCCTTCACAGATGAACCTTGGGGAATGCAACTAGTGCTGCTGGTGCCGCCATTTCACCTTCCTCTTCCTTTTTCCTTCCTTTCATTTCCTCCCTCCCCCTTCCTTCTCTCAGATTACAAGTCAATATTGTCTGTTCTCTTTCTCATTTAGGTCTGGTAGGACGGAAATTCCCCCACTCTGATTACATTTGTCGCATTTGATAAGCTTCTGCCACCTCTCTCATACCGTCAGGAAAAAGTAAAAAAATAAAAGAAAGTTGGTATGGTGCAGTATATTACAGACTGTACATCATGGTTTCTGTCGTCGCGAAAATGCTTTACAGCAAAAAAATACTATCATCGTCATCACCGTCACATCCCTGGTTCCCCTTTCATAAATGGAACAGCTGGAATAAAAACCAGGTGTGAGAAAGCATAAATCTATAATAGAGCAATAAAGGCACTGACCAAACAAATTTGCAGTATACGCAAACATTTTCCTGATTTCTGGTTCGTTTGTCAACTTGTGTGCGGCATTGAATGTTTGGAATTCATATTATTTATTTATTTATTCATATTTTTTGCAAAGTCGGTACTCGTCGCCCCCTCCCCCTCCCCCTTTTTATTTAGGTTACCATCTGGATAATTTCATTGATTCTCCGCCATGTGACGCGTGACGCGAGTAATAACGACATAAATAACAGAAGCACAGTAATTATTTTGCTGGTGGCTTCTTCGGCCGCTGTTCATCACGGTTTCTCAGTTACCCTGTCACCTGCTTTTTTTCTTTGGCCTAGTTTCGAGAATGCAGACCCGACTGCTTTGTGGAGCCGTGTTGCCGGTGTTGGCAAGATGATGATTATCAGGTGTGAGGAGATAGGAGTGTGAGGGGATAGAGTGTTGTGAGGATGGGCTGAGGTGTGAAGTGCGTGGGGAGGGTGAGATGTAAGGGGTCAAGAGAGAGGATGGAGACGTGAGGTGAAAGGAGGGGTGCGAGGATATGATGGAGTTCCAAAGAAGATGTATAAGGGGAGTTGATGGCGATATGTGGAGTGCCGAGTGAGGATGGTGGTGAGTGAGGGCCGTAGGATGTGTGAGTGAAGGCTATGAGGGATGAAAATGTGGTGAACGAGCTGGGAAAAGTTGGAGTGAGATCATGATACTGAATAAAAAAAAGCGATGAAGTCAGTAAGAAGAGAGTGGGATTTTTAGTAAAATGTGGAGTGATATGAGAGCGAGAATAGAGGATGTAGAGTATGCTGTGAAGGATTCAAGTTGTAAAATGTGGCATGAGAGATATGAGTGTTGTGAGTTGTGAGTGAGATGCCAGGGGTGGTGTGAGGGACTGGAGAAAAAGATGAGAATAAAAATATGAGGGAGTATAAGTGTGAAGGTAGTGTGTGGGACGAATGAAAGAGAGGTGGGTGAGGAAATAAAACGAGGCAAGGGTGAGGAAGAGAGGTCAAGGCAAGAGAGATAAGAATAATGACGCGAGAAAAGCTAATGAATTGAGGAACACGATATAACAACCCAAGACGAGGATCATGAAAGAGGGGTGAGCTGGAATAAAGGTTAGTCGAGGGTGGTGGAGGAAGAGAAGGTTAAGTGTGACTAAGTCTAGGGTGGGAATGGAGGGGGATTAAGTCTGGTCAGCATGGTTGAGGTGAAGGCGGGAAGGGGCAGGTGTTATGAGCGGGCGGGCGTCATGGCCTGGGAAAACAAGAAATGTACTCGGAGATTCTACATTTCGTTTATTGATTACCAACTTTTTTTAAGCAAACGTTCCGTTTATGCTCGAATATCAAAACCTTTCATTGATGTGTAGATGCTTTGCGATTCCAGCTCGCAAATCTCTCGGACTTGGGATTATAACAAAGTTATTTTTTATTTCATATTCAAATTCATTTCAAAAGAGGCATGGCAGCTAAGTGGTAGAGCGCTTGACTCAAGTAGTAGAAAGTTCGAATGCCGCACGCGGGCAAACTGCCTTGGCCGAGTTGCTGGGAGAGGTAGCTTCCTGTCACCTAGCTAGTTGTAGCAGCCGTGGCTCAGTGAGTTAGGGAGCACTCTGACCGGGGGGTCGTGGAGGTCTCGAGTCCGCCCAAGGGTCATTAGCAGACATCAGGAAGGGAATCCGGTCATAAAATGCTACTACTGCTCCGAAACCAAAGTCCTTTACTCAGGGGCAATGCCTTAGCCCTTATCGAAAAAGGGGACGCGAGCGTAAAACTCAATACTACCTATCTATCTATCTGTCTATTCACTCACCTACCTACCTACCTACCCATCTATCTATCTACTCATATATATATATATATATATATATATATATATATATATATATATATATATATATATATATTTTGTTACATAGCCTATGACTTCATCATCCCTTTGTATAATTTTCTGCTAATGTACAGTATGCTGCATGTTTGATCACGATTCAGCCTTGTGGCATTTCCACCATAGTGCGTGTTCTACCTCACTCCCCCTTCCCCCCTTATAGTATAGTAAGTCGTTCTTTCTGTTGTTCAGAGCAGGATTGTCAACTCTTTGTCCCTCTATGGCTTTTTATTTGTGCGTCCTTTCTTACAAGTTGTATCAAAGCTACTGCCGGCCCCTATATAATGAGCTCCAGTCTCTGCATTAATTGCCACTTAGATTTACTCCTCATTTTGTTCACATCTCTGTCCTCCCCTGTACAGTTGTTATTATCTTTGTGAGTGCTCAGGAAGTCTCCAACCATCTAGCTGCTGTGTAATTTGAGTATAAGTGTTATTACATTTTTTCTTGTACTGTATATGCATATAGGTGTTACATTCGTAGGCCTAGTGAGGTTTTTGTGATCAGTGTAAAGTTTTTTACTGTCAGCCAGTAGTAATAATAGTTTGTATCTGTAATAATATATCTTGCATTAACGGAGCATTATCTGGTTTTCTCATTTTATCAGGGCTGACTTAGATAAATTTACTCTTGCTAATTTCTGTGTTTAATAGAGGCTATTGCAGTTAACCATTTATTTAACCCCTGTTTTTTTTTTTTTTTTTTGCCATTATATTATCCTTATGAGTCCTGAATGTTTAGTTGTTAGTTTGAGCATTAAACTTTAACTTGTAATTTTACCCTAACTCCTTTTGTTTTGAACCTGGAACTTTGCGGGACAGTAGTGATTTTGATGTCCTCACTTGAAGTGTTCATTATCTATCTCTGTTCCGTAACATAAATTTGGCGACCTCTTTTATCAGGATATTCAGGATATTATCATAATGGGATATTGCTTGATATTTTGTGACTGTGATTTATTCATGATGTCTACTATTACTACGCTTGATGAAGTCAAAGATTTTTGTCAAGTGTGCAAAACAGTGTGTGATGTAGAAAAACAGAACAAAGAATGAACTTAAGCTTGTTGCTCAACAATTGGGAATTGCTGTTCGCTCTCATCTGATCTAAAGATCAAATTGTTGACATGATTAATAAAAGCTTGTTTAATGTAACTCCTCCAGATGAGCAAACGCAGATTGAAATAGCTAAGTTACAGCTAGCTCTTACAGAAAGGCCTACGTGCTAAGGAGGCTTGAATCTCGGGCTCGTATTCAGGAGGCACAGGCACAAATCGAAATTGCTAGGGATTCAGGCAGACCATGCAGAGTATCACATGAAACAAAGTGGAGACTTTGGATCATCTAGCTCTGATGATTTTGATGTGGCTAAAAATGTTAAACTTGTCCTCTCCTTTAATGAATCTGATTTAACAAAGTATTTTCAGTTGTTTTGAGAGGGTAGCTACAGGTTTTAATTGGCCCAAAAAGTATTGGCCAGTACTCCTTCAAACTGTTCTCACCCCCTGAGGTAAAGCTCAAGTAACTTATGCATCTTTGCCTCAGGATCAATCTGATGATTATGGGATGTAGTTAAGATCTTGATTCTTAAGGCCTCCATGAGCTTGTTCCTGAAGCCTATAGAGTAAAATTTAGGACAACTTATAAGCAAGATAAGCAATCCCATGTTGAGTATGCAAAAATCAAAAGAAGATCTGTTAGAGCAGTGGTTAAATTCTAAGAATGTGGATTCTGATTTTGGTAAATTTAAGCAGATGATTTTGCTGAAGGACTTCAAAAGGTGTATTAATAAAGATGTAAGCCTCATATCTTGATGAGAAAAAGAATAGATAATTTGTCTGATGCTGCAGTTTTAGCTGATGAATATGTTCTCACTCAAGCAAGAGATATTCTAAAGAAAAGAGGAAAGCTGAGAGTAAGTACGTTGCCTCTACTCCAGAGTACAGGTAACAGGAAAGAGAATAAAGATGATATTTCTCAGGAAGTAAATACCAGCTTCACCTCTAGATTTCAGAAAAGTAAATGTACTTATTGTAGTAAGCTTGGTCATACTACGGAGAAATGTTTCAGGAGACAGCGTGATGTGAACAAAAAGGAGTCTTTAAATATTCAGGTCAATTGGTCTAGTGTCCACCCTTGAGAGTTCCCAGAATTCTTTAACTGAGTTAACTGAACCTGCTGTGAGGGATAAATTAAATCCTCATGATGAAGCTCCTCTTTTGAGCAGTAACGTGGGTGACACTCTCAAGAGTTCATGTGCTAATTTCCATGTCTTGATGGTTTTGTCAAGTCCCTCTGGAGCAGCTAATGACAGGAAATCACAAGTTAAAATATATCGTGGATACAGGTGTTTGCCAGTCCCTTATGCTGACCAGTGTTCTAGGCTCTAATGTTAATTCCTCTGATGAAACTGTAATCTTACAAGGTGTAGGGAATAATTACTTCTCTGTCCCTCTGTGCAGAGTTAATTTAGAGTCTAGTTTTGTTAATGGTTCTGTTATGGTTGGGTTGGTTGAGACACTCCCAATGTCAGGTGTAACTTTCTTACTTGGAAATGATATTGGTGGAAGGCAAGTGTGTCCAGCTCCTCAGTTGTCTAGTGAGCCAGTGGCTGCGACCCGGGATTGTGATGTCCCTGATGTGTTCTCTGCATAAAGTGCTGTCACTAGGGCTAAGTCTAAAGTTACTGGTGACTTAGAGGATAATGATGATGATGATGTTATCCTAGCTGACACTTTTCTTGCTAATTTGGACCACTCACCAGATGAGGCAGTACCCTCTGTAGTGTTGATAATTTTTCTCGTCAAGAGTTGGTTGAGTTGCAGGTTGCTGACCCTGAGAGTTGAAAGGTCTAGCTAACTCTGCTTGCAGTGATGGAAGAGTCAGCTGGTGCTTCTACTTGTTATCGTATAAAGTCAGGAGTACTTATGAGGAAGTGGAGACCCCCCAACAGCATCAGCCGACTGTGAATGGTAGGTTGTACATCAAGTTGTCATCCCTCGTGTTTGTAGGCAGGATATCATTAGAGTGGCTCATGATTCCAATTTGGCAGGACACCTTGGAGTGAGGGAAGACTGTGGCACGTGCATTTTGAAACACTTCTCACTGGCCAGGTATCTTCAGAGATGTTTCCTGGTATTGTAAGTCTTGTCACACCTGGTTCAAGTTGTGGGGAAGTGTAATCAGACCGAAAAGGTTGCACCCTCTAGTTTCCATTCCTCCTTTTGAGGCGCCATTCACCCGTGTGTTGGTGGATATTGTGGGCCCTCTTCCTAAGAGACTTCCTTCAGGATATTCTTATGTGTTGACCCCTGATTGATATGGCTACTCGTTATCCTGAAGCCATTCCACTTAGAAATATCTCAGCAAGAGAACATGGTTAAGGAAATGCTAGGGTTCTTCACAAAGTTTGGTCTGCCCAAGGAGGTACAGTCAGACCGGGGAAGTAATTTCATGTCAGATGTTTTCAAGCAGTCTCTGAAAGAGTTGGGCATCACCCAGATCACGTCTTCAGCTTACCATCCCCAGACCCAAGGAGCGTTGAAGAGATATCATCAAACACTCAAATCAGATGCTCCAAGAAATACTGTTTGGAACATCAGAAAGACTGGGATAAAGGTCTTCCATTCGTTGTATTTGCCGCAGAAAATCTCCAAATGAATCACTGGGCTTCTCACTCTTTGAACTCCTGTTTGGCCATGAAGTAAGAGGACCCTTAAGCTACTCAAGGAATGCTGGCTGTCGGAGGAAGATGACGTCAACCTGCTGGAGTATGTGATGAAGTTCAAAGAATGGCTGTCCTGACTGCTTTACAGCCTGAAGAGAGAGAATTGAGGAGCTGCTCAAGAGAAGATGAAGACTATGGTATGATAAGAAGTCCAGAGTTACGCTACTTTCAGCCAGTGAGATCAGGTTTTGATTCTGCTAACGGTGCATGGAGCAACCTCTTCAAGCCAAAGTTTAGTGGCCCTTATTTCGTGAGAGAGGAAACTCAGTATGATGTCAGCTATGTCATCGCCACACCAGATCGTAGAAAGAACAAGCAACTTTGTCACATCAACATGATAGTTATATCACAGGCGGGACGAAAAATAACGCAGTCTGCAATTGGCCACCTGTTCCACCCGAGTCTGCAAGTGAAGTTCTCCCATGCAGCATAGAGCTTGAGTGATAGCTAGAAGAATCCTGATAGACCAACAATGATCTCCAGACTAAGCTTTCTCATCTAGCTCCTGGAGGAAAGGCAGGAGTTTTCGGCATTACTGCAGGAGTACCCGCAAGTGTTCTGTGCCACTCCAGGAAGAACCACTGTGTTGATGCATGATGTTGATGTTGAAGACGCAAAGCCACTGAAACTGCCTCCTTACTGTGTGAACCCAGTGAAAGTTCCCTCTCATCCAAAAGGAGCTGGGCTACCCAAGGACCTGAAGATGACGAGCCCTGGTCAGATGAGTGGAGTTCTCTTGTCACTCTAGTCCTTAAGCCAGGTGGGTCACAGCGGCTTAATGCATCGACTACAGATATATGAAATCTGGAGAATCAAAACAGACACCCTCTCCCTCGCGTGGAAGACGCACATGTTGATCAGAAAGGCTAGGTGTCATACAAGCTTGATGGTTAAAGGTGACATTGGCAAGCACCTATGATTGAACTTGCTAGGGAGATCTCATGTTTTGTAACACTAGGAAAGACTTTAATGTTCTGTGATGCCAAAGGTATGTGTATGAAAAATGCACCAGCCAGCATTTCAGAAGCTCAGTTAATGTTGTGTCAGAGGGGTTTGGCAGGGTGTGTTGTTTATATTGATGTTGTATTAATCTTCAGTGACTACTGGCATCACCTATGCCATGTCAGTAAATTTCTTGAGCGTTTGGTTCAGGTTAATTTTGTAGCTAATTTAATGAAGTGTGAGTTTATCTAAATTAGAAGTTCAGCACCTTGGGCATGCAATTGGTGATGGACATGTTGCAGCACCAGGAGCTAAGGTTCTAGTTATAAGTGACTCTTCCTGGAACTGAAAGTAGGTAAGAGCTACAAAGATTTTGGGGAATGTTAGATGTTGCTCATGAGGGAGATTTGTTCTTAGCTATTCAATTCTTGTATCACCACTTACAGACCTACTGAAAAAGTGAGTTAAATTTGTCTGGACCGATAACTGTGAATTCTCTTTTAGCAAACTTAAAGTCATCCTATTAAGTCAGCCAGTGTTTGCTACATTCAAACTTGCTGGGCCTTTTAAGATGGCTGCTGACGCAAGTGATACAGTGGAGCTGGGGCTGCTCATAAAGTAGAGGATGGATTGCAGTGTGGCTGGTCACTCCTGCATCTTATTATGGTAAGAAGTTCACTCCACCTCAAAAGAACTACTCCACCACTGAGAAATAGCTTTTGGGCCTTGGATTTTGGGTTTAGCAGCATTTTTCATTTTACTAGTTTCTGATTTTAACCGCATAGTCATTTATACCGATCATAACCCAATAAATTCCTTAGTAAGCTTAAAGATAAAAATCAGAGATTGACAAGATGGAGTCTTACTTCTTCAGGAGGTCTCATTATACATATAACATGCCCAAGGGAAAGAAAATGTTATTGCAGATTGCTTATCTAGACTTTAGACAGATTGCTTGGAGGAAGAAGAAATTTCCTTCATAAATTTCTTTTTCTTTGTGGGGAGGTGTTACATAGTCGTATGGATTTCACCATCCTTTGTATAATTCTAACGTACAGACATGGGTATGTTTGATTATGATTCGCCTCTCATTTTAGATAGTGTGTGTTCTACCTCACTCCTCCTTCCCCCTTTACAGTAGAGCAAGTCGTTTCTTCAATAGAACCAGAGCAGGATTGGTCAACTCTTTGTCTCCCTATGGCTTCATTTGCCACTATGTCCTTCTATGCAAGTTGTATTTAAGCTCTGCCTGCTCCCACACATTGAGCTTCAGTCTCTGCATTATTTGCCACTTAGATCTACTCATCTTTCATTGTTCACATCTCTGTCCTCCCCTGCACAGTTTGTTATTATCTTTGTGAGTGCTCAGGAAGCTCTGTTCCATCTAATAGCCATGTGTGAATTTGAGTATAAGTGTTATTGTTATTTTTCTTCAAATATAAGGAAGCACAAAGAATTAATTCGTAGAACTAGTGGAGGCTTTTGTGATCAGTGTAAAGTTTTTACACTGTCAGCCAATACACAATATTTTGTATCTGTAATGATATATCTTGCATTAACTGAGAGCATTATCCGGTTTTCTCATTTTATCAGGGTTGACTCTTAGATAACTTTACTCTTGCTAACTTCGTGTTAATATTATTGCTGTTGTCCAAGTTATATTTAACCTGTTTTTTTGCCATAATACATTATCCTTATGAGTCCTGAATGGCTAGTTGTTAGTTTGAGCATTAAACTTTGTCCTATAATGCTATCTAAGTTTTTTGTTCTGAATATGGAACTTTGCGTAACAGAAGAGATTTTGATGCCTCACTGAAGTGTTCATTATCTATCTCTGTTCCGTAAGAATATATATGTCACAGTATATTGCTTTTTCCTTATGTGATTGAATATCTATGAATTATCTGTTTCATTTTATCTTTCTTTTTTTTTGTATTTTATTGGTTTATGAATCTATCATTATTTGAAACAAAGCTTTCATAATTAGCGCTGCTTCCTAGAGCGATTAAAAAAAAGAATAGTATTTCTTTAAGGGCTGTTGTAAATCAAGGAATCTTGTTTGTTGACTGCAATATGTGGTCTGTGGAACGATGAGAAATTAAGGTGTGGATTATAATTCAAAGTGAAAATGAAAAGAAATGGGCAGAATGAGTGGTCATAATTATTAGAGTGAGGGATGGGAGTTAGAGTGAAGAGGAGAGAGATTAGGTTGACTGTGAGAACATTCAGATGGCAAAGATGAATGATAAGAGAAAGGGTGTGAGTGGGCTGAAAGATGAGAGAAGTTGATTGTGAGGGTATGCGAGGGGGATCAAGAAAGGACTGTAGGGGTGAGAGCTGATGGTGTTGGATAGATGGAAAGTAGAGATGGAGTGAGTAAGATGATGGGATGACAAAGGTGAGAGACGAGAGTGTAGAATGATGGCAGGAAAGTTAGAGTAAGAGACTGGAATGACTGTAAGGGCAAGGCAGTTAGAGTAAATAGTGAAGATGTTTAGCAGTGGATGAGCTAGATGTGCAGAGAGGTGTGCAGCATGTGGGTTAGAGATGAGAGAATGAGACGAGGCACAAAGCATGGGAAGTGAGAGTGTGAGATGGAGTTGAAAAGTGAATGCTAGAGGAAGCTGAAGGTGGATTACTTGAGCAGGAGAGGTGAGGCAACTGTTTCTCTTGTCATGATTATTTATCTAAGAATTAGTTAGAGGTAAATTAAACCTTCAAAGATACTATATTCATTTCTGATACCATTGTTGTCGATGATTTTCAGCTTGGGGAGGGGTAGTGGGTTATAGTAAGGGGTTAGGATCAATCTGACGACAACTCACCTATTGACTGAGATCTCCCCCTATAGATGAGTAAATTTGTTTTGTAGTAGCAAGTATAAAATAAAAAATAACGTCACAGGAATAAAGGTGTTGTTGAGCTGTCAATACAGAACAATAGGTAAGTAGGGAGTAAGGGATGATGATGAATACAGATTGATGATCGGGCCTCTGCTGTCACTTGGAACTGGTTTTGCAGGAGGGACAAGGAAAAGAAGAGTGGTTGTCTATTCATGTCTCCTGTTCCTCCTACAAACAGCAAACTGCAGCTATGAGAGAAAACTATCGTTGGTTATATGTAATGTGCAAGAAGAACATGAAGGAGAGTGCATGAATAGAGATTCTTCATGTCTCTAGTTCCTCCTGGAGAAACAACAGGGCACAGATGACAGGTATTTTATCATAAGCATGTTCAAGTATCCCACCCCCAGGTTAACGGGGGCAATGATTCTGATGAACTGATATTTTTAATGTGGTATTCCAAGTCTCGCTTTGGGAGCCACACTTTCTTCAAAACATGTGACACAGAGAGGAGAGTGAAACGAGGCTCAGGGGTCCGTCCAACGTTGAGACTCGGATACTGCAGATTCATTTGCGTCTTGTCGATGACATGTTTTGGCTAAGTGTGGCCGCACCGCCAAAGCAACCCGCACTCACGACCATGCATATCCAAGCATGCACGCACTCTCTCTCTCTTTCTGTCTGTCTCCCTCTCTCTCTCTCTCTCACACACACACACACACACTTGATTTT
>NC_136960.1:13316544-13467850 GCF_032717465.1 Coenobita brevimanus | reverse complement strand
TTGACTGTCTATTTTGTAGGTCTCTTAGCACGATAACTTTGCAGCTGCTCAAAATATCAACAAAATTTTACAGGTGTGTAGTAGGGAGAAATATCGATCACCGGTTCGAAATTGGTGAAACTAGGTCAAGGTCTGTGTGTCTGTTACCACGATAACTTCACAACCGCTCTAGATATCACCACAAAGTTTTACTGGTGTGTACTAGGGATGAATATACTCCTACAAGTATTGTTTTCAGTTTGTCAGTCCGTCTGTGTTAGCACTGATAACTTCGCCAACCGCTCAAGATATCAACACAAAATTATATATGTGTGTAGCAGACGTGAAAGTCTCCTACAGGTTCAAGAATTGGTGAAAGTAAGTCAAAGGTTCTGTGTGTCTGTTAGTACACGATAACTTCACAAATCCGCTCAAGGTATCTTCACAAAATTTTACAGTTGTGTAGTAGGAATGAAATATCTCCTACCAGTTCGAAATTGAAGCGAAAGTAGGTCAAGGTCATAGCGGTCCGAACTTCCAGCTAGATATGGTATCGGCTCTCGGCTGGTGTGATTCCCCTCCTTGGTGGGGCCTCTAGTCTTTGGTGTGTTGCAAATCAAACCTTGCAAACATATTTCTTTTAATGAAGTGAGGCTGAAAGGAATCCATAGAGTTCACCATCTTCTGCGTTATGAGGGGCGTACTGTAGCTGAGTTGAGACAATCCCTTCATTCTCATGGGGATTTTTGGCAGTGTCTAATTTCTAGTACATCAGTAACTTTGTGTTCTTTCCTTAATCAGACCTTCTTCTCCCTCGTCCAGTTCAATTTTAATATATTTTTCCTTCGGCTTCTGTCTCTCTCCTTCATTTTCTCATGCTGTCATTTTTCCCATTGGTTCCTCGTTCGCTTGATTACCCGTCGTATCTTATTCCATATGCCATTCTCCCAATCATCATTCTTTCTCCCCATTACCTTACCCATACTTTTCCTCTCGTCCCTCTACTATACTTTCCATAAAATCTCTTATCCTTTGCCACAGCTCTCTCTCCATATCATTGCCTTTCCTTTCAGCCCTTTCTCTATTCATGACCTGTCCCATTCCCCTTGCAGTTCTTGTATAATTTCCTCCCATCCCCCATCTGTTGCACCAACTTCCTGCAGTCTCAATATCTCCTCTCCGCATCCACTTTTCTTTTTCCCCCCCCATTTCCTGTCTCTCTTCATTCCTTCGGTTTGTCCCACCTCCTTGTGTTCCTCCCCTACAAATTGTTTTATGCAGGTAAGGAAATGACTTTAGCATTAAATGAGATGAATTTTCCATTAATCCATGGTAGTAAGACGGTTACTTTTTTCTTCATTTAGTTCAGAAAGGATCAGTTGTGGTGGAATCAATGGGTATTTCAAAGTTGACCGATAGCAGTTTATTGCTGCTTTTGTTGTTTTTATTTTAGTGTTATGTTTGTTGCTGTTGTCTCTAGTTGTTTGCAAAGTTTTTATTTAACAATCTGTACTAATCAAATTGGTGCTAAACTATATGCAAACTGGAACCAAGAGGCGATTAGAAAATAGCCAGTGAAGTTATTCATGGAGGAAGAAGGGAAGCTATGGAGAGAGAGAGAGAGAGAGAGAGAGAGAGAGAGAGAGAGAGAGAAGATCATATAGTATCAATCTGATATAGCAGCCGAACTGCCTCCTAAATACCAGTTACAGCCATAATAAATCTGGACTGTAAACGAGTTCTGGTGCTGATGCTCTCACTTTGTAATCAGCATTGCTATCCTCTCCACCCGTCTCTCCCTCCCTACTTTACTGTTTGTCTTCCTTTTCCATCCTCTCCGTCCAACTTTTCCCCTTCTCTTCCCCTTCCATTATTCTACCCTGTCCTACATTTCTCTACCAACCTTCTGCTTTCTTCCTAATCCCCGCATTTCTCTCTACCCTGCTCTTTCTGTCTTCCTCTCCGCCATTCACCCCACTCCACCCACCCTTTCTCCCACCTAATCCGGTCCCCACCCTTCCCTCGCCCCTTCCCGGTCCACCACCATCACCACCGTCACCGCTTTCTGCCACCGCCGCCGTTGTTAGAAATTGTAAGTAATGTGAGAGAGAGCTTGTTTTCAGATGCTTGAGGAGATGGAATGAGTGCTAATACTACAGATGTGGTAGCAGGAAAAGTAGTTGCTTCTCCTATTAGTCGTATCCACGTTCATTGGTATATTAGCAATGCTCTGCTTCCCTCCTTCTCTTCGACGCCTCTTTTAATATGTCTCTCGCCTCTGTGTCTGTTAATGTGGTGTGTGCTTGTCCCATCTTTATCCCACTCCCCACCTGTCCCCTGTACTTAAGCAGTGGATAGTAATGGATAACTTAAGAGATCAGGAAACTTTGGGAGGTGGGGGATTTATTAAGGGCTAAATGCACAACAAGAGGAGAGAGGTATGGTTCGGCATCAGAAAGTCACTGGTTGCCCTTCCCACCTTTCTTCTCCATGGACCTAAGAAAATAGGCAGTGTGGTAGCTCTGCAGCAAAGGGCACCTTGTCATTACACTAAATCTTGAGATCATGAGTGAAGTCATCAATGTCATGGCTGCTGCCGACTCACGACACTAATCTGCATATTACTATGGAAAAAGAAATAGGAGAGGGAACGGGACTTTTTGATGCTGACAACGTCTTGCTTCAGCTGAGTCCTGACTTTGCTGTTTACACGATTCTCCCAAGGTATATTTTAACTTCTGACCTAAAAGTAACCCGTGCTTTTGCCTAACTGCGTTATTCAAATGTGCAGACCAATTGGCTGTCAGTGGTATTTCTCTCTATCGAATATTAATTATGATATGTAGGTTACATTTCTGGGCTATGCATAAATGATGTTTCCACTCGCTGTTATCTTAGCTAAACACGTTAAATTTTCATATAACCCTGCTGCTGTAATAATTACAAAACACTAGTATATACAGTTGCCTGTGCACGTGCGGTATATTGCAGTACGTTTATATAAAAGAGAAATAAGCTGTACATTTCATACTGTACTCATATACAGGGTGTCCTAGGTCTTTACGTATTAATTTTTGGGTGTAATTCCTGAGGTCATTCTATGACATTAGTGTTCTGTCAACAGATGTTCGAATCACAACGGTTATAACGTGAAAGGCAGCGTAATATTGTCACAGCAATGAGAAAATTTTTCAGTTTCCTCTCCGTTTTGCGAAGCAGTTTGCTCTTCATCACTGTGGGTATGTTGGGGGAGGGGGAGACGCCTCTTGGACCCCGAGTCCTCCCTCACCCATCCTCAGAACGTGACCATATACATGTCAGTCGAGAACAGGGGAGAAGGGAAGTGGCGGCGTACTGTCCTGTCGTGACCTCTTTTGACCGGGTGAGTGACGTGTGAGATGGACTGGTGCCTTTACCTTCACCACCTCCATAGATGTCCAATGTCACCAGTTAAAGCAGCAGGTCACGGAGCAGACGGAGCTCGAACTGGTGCATGTAACTACATAAAAGCCAACAGTTTCACCCACTACAAATAATCAAGCCCTGCTATGAAGTTCGTGACAGAAATAGAGGATCAGAGTGAAGAGAAAAGTCGTTTGACTGTGTTAACCCTCTGAAAGATTATAACTATCCTTCAGTCGGATAAAATCGATTATGGCTTACTGGGAATAAAACAACTGACTGAGGTCACTGATTTCACAAGGATTCAAAGAACTTTTAACATATTTCACAGGGATCCTATCCAGCTTCACAAATTGTGCGGAATAATATAGTTTATAACGAATATTCAAAATTCCCATCAGAATTTACGTTTCGTTGAGCCTTCACCATCCTGTTGGCTGCTGATGACCAGCGTCACCTTATACTGTATTATCACACAAGTTTTAATTTCTCTGTATAGTAAACTCAAATACCAGTTTCCTCTGTTCTGAGTAGTATGTTGTCTGTTGTGTTTAGGTTGATGTTCTGCCACATGTGCTGAAAACAGGAAGTTCAGCTGCATGTTAGAGGAAGGATGGAAAATGAATGGATAATGAGTGATAAAAAGTGATGTTTATTTTTTGTCGCGTTCTGCCTCCCCCACTCAGCCCCCATCCACCTCCCATCCCGGGACTTCATTGTGGTCAGGAGAAACACACCACCAATTAAGCCCCAGCACTCTCTATTACCCTCAGCTTTGTGTGTGTGTGTGTGTGTGTGTGTGTGTGTGTGTGTGTGTGTGTGTGTGTGTGTGTGTGTGAAAAGCAACCCACCACCAATTATGTTTTAACACCCACCCTCCATCATTCTTAGCTATTTGCTCAGGTGTTTGGCGGAGGGGGGACGACTAGGGGTGGGATGGGCAGGTCACAGTCACGCCAAGTGGAGGGAGCGGGGGTGGGGAGGGAGAGGAGAAAGATAGATGAGGAGGATGTGGAGGTGAAGGTGAGTGAGGATCTGCGAAATCTCTTATCAATTTTTTCTATATGGGAGACCTCATTGTGCAAAACCACGGGCGTCGCTCACTTTTTATGCCGCCACATAACCACCAGGTGCCTTTCATGGAGAATGAATTTGCAGATGTTGGAGTTTCATATTGATTTTGAGTAGTCGAGACGAGAAACGAAATTTACATTTATCACATCTAAACAACAAAAATACAAAACCACCAGGTGCCTTTCATGGAGAATGAATTTGCAGGTGTTGGAGTTTCATTTGATTTTGAGAAGTCGAGACGAGAAACGAACTTTATATGTTCAGATTTTATCTCGTCTAAACAGCAAAAGCAAGCTCCAGCTGAGCAATGTGGCAGCCATCTTGGATTTAGTCATAATTATGTTTACCAGTTATTATATTTCTTTCCCTGATAGGTTTGCCATGCTCATGAGCCACATAAGCCTGTATGCTTTTAAACTGCGTTAATTTCCCAATTACAAGCTGCATTACTGACGAGGAGCCTACATGTGTTTGGGCTCTGCACCTTGGGTGGAGCAAAGCACATGCAACGTCCATCCAGGAGCCAAACTCCTCATATTTTCTTGCTCCTCGCCGTGGAGAACCTTGGTTCGACCCTGGAAAGCTAGTGTCTACCATAAGAGGTGCAGGTTCCTTATAAGGTTAGGTAATGTAGTGTACTTGTAGGAAGGCCCCACAGAAACAGTTGCTTACCTGTGGTCAACGAGTCTTCTCGGCAAGACGGACTGAGGTTAGGTTATGCAACAATCACAGCTACCATATTGCTCTCTACAAATCAAGCAAATTTCCGCAGTGGAAATTTTTTTTTCTTTTTTTTTGGCATGTTTTGTGAGAGCTTCTGTAGTGCTTTTGTGAAATCAAAATCTGTTCCAGTTGCTCAAGGTCAGACCATATTGTGACTGCATTGCAGTAGTTAAGGTCACATGGTGAGATCAGCCTAATCAATTTTGATCCGATTTAGACCAAGCTTGGAAGAAAGGTCGAGGATCAGCCAAGGACTGACCTGTTGCTTTTGCGAACAATAGATAAAAAACCAAGGTCACATGGGACGGTCAGCTTAGTTTTTATCCGATTTTGACCTAAGTTAGTGCAAGAATGAATGGATTCGGCTTTAAGAAGAACCAGTTAAAGGTCAAGGTCACAGGATAAGGTCGGAGTTCAATCCGTGTGTTGTTGTAGTGTACTAGTATTTACTTGATGTTTGTCACCATTTGCTGTGCTTTCTCTCTCTAGGTTTATCTTCTTGTTGTTAGGGCCAGACGATTATAATCAGGTTCAGAGAGCCCTTGTAGTGAAAAGGTTAAGATGATGTCTATTCTGTACTGTTCTTGGTGTCGTCGAGGGATGTTACTTAGATGCCTAGCAAACGCCTGTGGGATAGAGCCATTCTGTCAAGTGCCAAGTTATGTACTGGGTTGCAGGTTTGCCATGTGCATCTCTGTAGAGGGTGGTAAATATAACATACCTCCTCCACTCCGCCGGGCGATTTCTTGTGTGTGGCGGGAACTGTTCAGTCGGTGTTATCATTGTCAGTATTTCATCATATATTCATGTACTTCTTCTAGTGCCACACCCACGCGCACACCAGCAGACTGGGCCGTCCTAATACATAAAGTACTGCCAGGTGAGTTTCTAGTGGACCGCCTTTAAAGATCCCCCTATATACTTCACCGATCGATTACCACCCTTCAATAACATTTTGTATTCCTCAGCTTCCATATCTCGCTGTCTCATTCATTACCATGTCCACATCATGAGTAACAAAATTTTAATACAAGGCAGCATGTATTGTACAAACCCATGTGAATTATGGCACGTAAGAGAGAAGAGTGCTTATATTTTTTCTCAAATCTGTATGTTTGTTGCATTCTTCATAATTATACTAAAAGGTATATTTGTGGAGAGAGAGAGAGAGAGAGAGAGAGAGAGAGAGAGAGAGAAGTACAGGGAAACAAGCCTTTGCAGATGTCGGTGGTCGAAACTGACCACATTCACCTTACGTAAATTCTCATCAGAGAGACAGACAGACAGACAGAGATTGTCCTAGCTCTCAAACAGCCAAGGAATTAGGTCGCAATGGGACAAATAGGAGATTGGGGTGGGAGGAGCGGGTGTGGAGAAATGAGAGGCATGTGGAAGGGTGTAGAGGAAAGGTGGAGGTGGAGGAAGATGAGAGGTTTGTACAAGAATCATGGTATGTGTAGAGTGTACTAGAAAAGAAGCAGAAAGGAAAAATGAATCAATAGAAGGAAAGCAAATACTGTAGGTAATGTTTAAGTACAGTAGCTTAGTATCACGCCTATTTCTTTATATCATTCTTCGGACTTATTTCATGTTAGCAATCTGTTCTTGGTAACCAAATAAACTTGAAAATAGATGTGATGCTTCATGAGAGAGCGGCTTGTAATATGAATACATATATAGAAATGTTTTGAAATGCACTGCTGTATCCCTTTAAAGTATTGGATATTAAATCTCTCCTTTTTAAAAGACTGGTCACGGTGGCAGACGAATAGCGGATGTTGACTGCACTCATCTCTACATTTATTTTTCCTAACGTACTTAATTGGCTTGACACAATAATCACATGCACTATATTTCATAACCAATTGTCCTTGAAGTCTGCTTAATAATTATTGCTGGATGACATATTATACCTCAAATATAATAGGCGCTTCAGAAAATAAAACAGCACCTCGCATTTGGCCAGTGTCGGGGCTGTAGATCAAGGCTGCCAACCGCTCGTGGAAATATTATTGTGGTAAATTTGTCTTTTGCACCGTTTTTGCCATATTTATTTCCTATTAGATGTAATTAGTAGTCCCTATGTTTAGTTTTACGAGTATTGGAAGGTAGTAAGTGGTATTTCAAGTCCTTTTGATATTGTTGTTTAAAACGTGTGGTTGTGTATCCTGGTTAGGTGCCGACAGCCCCTGGTAGTCCTACTCCCACAGTCCCACACATCATCGTCAGTTGTGCGCTTCTGTTGGGTCGTGGTTGGATTGTGTCATAATTATATTCGGCCACTGTTTGGGGGACTGAGCTGCTTTGAGGTGAATCGCTGCTTATGATTGTGTATAAACGAACCACCAGTGAAACTTTTGACGTGGAAATTGTAACTAGAGTGAAGGTGTAAAGTAAAAGGATAATAAGTAAGTGTACTCGGTTGATAATTAGTGAGTGTAATCTGTACTCGGCTTTGCTTGGATTTGACGCGTTATGAAACGAAACCAGTAATGGTGTTGGCAGGCTGGAAGTTGTGCAGGTTAGTATTATTTTGATGGATGGGACTGTATTAGCGAGCAAGGGAAACTTGGAAATATATTAACGAATAGTTCGTTGTTTGTCAGCAAAAATGGTCTGCAAGTAAGGTCGGTTTTTAGGCTCTGATTTAACTGTTACTACTTATTCATAACTCTTTAGGCCGTCTCCGGCTATACCTCCCTAGGGATCCCCCAACCAATTACTCTTCCCCATGGACCTATTTTCACTGGATCCATTTTCCTCCAAGGACCTATTTTCCCTCATGGACCTCCTATATTCCACTTGGACCCAATTTTTCCGATGGTCCTATTCTGCCACGAAACTGCTTTCCCCTCACAAACCTACATCACATGGCCCTGCTTTCAACCAAAAGACCTATTTTCCCCCATGGATTTATTTTCCCCATGGGCCAATTTTCCCCACACGGGCCAATTTTCCCCATGGATCTATTTTTTCTCCATGGACCTATTTTCCCTCATTGGACTGATTTTTCTTCCTTGGACCTATTTTCCCTCATTAGACCTACTTTCCCCTTAGACATAACCTTCCCCGTGAACCACATGGGGATGCTTGCACCTAGGAACCTATATCCATCACTGGGCCTATTTTATACTTTGGACCTATTTTACTTGGACCAATTACCTCAGTATTTCCCCAAGAACCTTTTATCCCACATGGACCTGGCCAACTATGGACCTATTTAAAATATACCATGGACCTGTTCCCCACTGGACATACTTTACCCCATCCACCCATCCACATAACTACCCGCCTCATCCAATCCTGCCCTGTCCTGCAGTAAGCCCCTCATCCACCCACATAGCCCACCCACTCATCTATTCACCCACTCACCCACAGAGCCCACTCACTCATCTTCTCACCCACTCACCCACAGAGCCCACCCACTCATCTACTCACCCACCCACTCATCTACTCACCCACCCACCCACAGAGCCCACCCACTCAGCTACTCACCCACTCACCCACAGAGCCCACCCACTCAGCTACTCACCCACCCACCCACAGAGCCCACCCACTCATCTACTCACCCACCCACCCACAGAGCCCACCCACTCATCTCACCCACCCACTCATCTACTCACCCACCCACCCATAGAGCCCACCTACTCATTTACCCACCCACAGAGCCCACCCACTCATCTACTCACCCACCCACCCACAGAGCCCATCCACTCATCTACTCACCAACCCACACACAGAGCCCCCCCACTCATCTACTAACCCACCCACACATCTGCTTACCCATTCACCCACCCATGCACAAAGCCCACCCTCCCACCCCGACCACGCCGTCCACCCACCTACCCACCCAGTCCACCCACCTGCCCATTCTGTTCACTCATCCACCCCTCCTACGCCGTCCACCCACCTACCCACCCTGACCACTGCCTACCTATCCATCCCCAACCCACCCCATTCTCCCACTTCACCCTGCCCTCTCTCCCACCCACAAACCCACCCCCGCCCTCCCGCACACTTACCTCACCCTGCCCACCTTCCTACCCCACACCCTCCCACCCACCACACCATTCCCACCTTCCTACCCACCTCACCCTTCCCACCTTCCTACCCACCTCACCCTTCCCACCTTCCTACCCACAACTCCCACCCACCACACCCAGCCCATCTTCCTACCCACACCTTGCACCCACCTCACCCTGCCCACCTTCCTACCCACACCTCGCACTCACCTCACCCTTCCCACCTTCCTACCCACACCTCCCACCCATTCACCCACCCACCACCCAAACCCACCCCCATTCACTCACCCACTAAGTCTACCCCATTCTTCCACTCACCTACCAGAGCCACCCCACTCACCGACACCACTCTCTCTACCCACTTTGCTCACCCCGCCTTTCCATCCAACCACCCACCCATCCATCAAAAGCATATCTCACCCTGTCCAACCAGCCTCCATCCCATCCCCTCCACTCACCCGTCCCACTCAGCGCTTCTGCCCACCTCGCCTACCATCAGTAAGTAGTAGTATTAAGCTCGTACACACCAAGATACAAAGTCGCGCAACATGGTCTCTGGGCCGTCTCGCATCTGTCTCAGAAAAATATTGATTTGTCTCGCAACAGTCGCTAGACACTGTCTCTGGGTCACGTTCACACCAAGATACTTTATCCAGCAAAAGTCGCGCGACAGTGTTACTAGACTGTTGCACGACTGTCTCAGGAAATCTAAATCTATCGCTGGACTGTCACACGACAGCCCAGAGACAAGATTTCGGTTGTATCTTGTCTCCCACTAGATATGGGAGACAATATACAAGTTGCCCCGTGCGGAGGGATTTGGCAACGGATGACGTTTTTATTTATTTTTTTAAAGGTTCGCATTTACAAATGCACGCCTCCTGCTATGAGGTGTCAATATTCACATATTTTAACATTATTTATGAATAACAGTTGTACATACATTGAATAATTATATACATGTGGTTCAATCCTAAATAATTATGGAGTCTGTTACATACTCTAATTTTGCATAAAAGTTGTACATCATCGCTGAAAGATTATACTGTATGTATATGGGTCTGTCTTAATAATAATTATGATATATTTACACGTTTTACACACATCGTTGAAAAATTGTGTACGTATATGGTTCAATCATGACATAATTATTAGCTTTAGTGATTCCACTAGTGGGAAGTAGCGCTCACCATCCACTCACTCGATGTAGTGCTGCTCTTGGGTGTCTGCCCTTTCCTCTCCTCCATCCTTCTTTCCTTCCATCCTCTTATCTTTCTTTCCTTCATTGTTTCCTCGTCCTTCTGCCTACGAGTGACTCAACACTGAGTGACAAGCCAAATGGTTTCCTGTACACCAGGAAACCATTTACGACGCTGAGTGGTAACCATATAACCAAATTTTGGTGCCTGGTGGTTTAGAGGGTAATTACGGCACTCCAATAGGATTGAGCCGGTGAAGGTTTATATCCGAGGGATAGTTGGGGTTTATTGCTCATGTAATGCCCCTCAGGGATGAGTGCGGATGGTCACTCTCATTTAAAAGTCAGGACCAACTTGCATAGCCTCGGGCTCCTACGCTTCTCATGGGGAAACGTAGGATCGGATGATGGATGGATGGAGTGATTCCACTTTTGATTTTGGCAAATACTCATATATATATATATATATATATATATATATATATATATATATATATATATATATATATATATATATATATATATATATATATATATATGTATATATATATATATATATATATATATATATATATATATAATATAATATTGTATATATATATATATATATATATATATATATATATATATATATATATATATATATATATATATATATATATATATATATCTATATATATATATCTACATATATCTATCTATCTATCTATCTCTATATATATATATATATATATATATATATATATATATATAAACGTAACGTATATACCATATGGATTGTCTCTCGATTGTCTAGCAACAGTCCAGCGAGAAAGTCGCAGAAATGTCTAGCGTCCGTCTCGCAACAGTCTCTAGACAATCCAGAGACAAATTTACCATGTCTCCAAAGTGTCTCTGGACTGTCGCCCGTCTGTATATGGACTGTCTCGCAACTTTGCGGGACTTTACCTTGTTCAAAGGGACAATGTTCATGGTCTATATGGGTTCATGGTTACATTAGATCTGTCAAGTCCCAAGGATTTGAACCAGGTTTAGACCACTAATGTGGCACTTGAACACAAATAGACCAGGAATAGCCCCAAAAGGTGCCAATGTTCGCACGAATATGGCTGATCTAATGTAGCTTACATTAGATTTGTCAACAAGGTTGACACAAACCTTTACATGGGCCAGCTAAGGTCACAGACCATGAACATGTCTTATGTCGCATGAAAAGTGTCTTATGTAACATGTCTAAATTTTTTCATGGCTTGGGACTTGACAGATTCTTATGTATCAGAATCCATGTGTCAAGTCACAACTAAAAATCCTAATGTATCTTGGTAATGTAATGTATCAGAACGAAACAGCCATGGCTACATAAGGTGAATCCTAGCAATGTAATGTATCATTCTAAAACCGTCTTGGCTACATATTTTTTTTTTTTTTTTTTTTTAAAGGGAATGACAATTCTTAGTACTTCCAACAAAATACTAAGGTATTTCATGTGCATTTGATTAACAGCAACTTACTCAGGTCTTTACATTTTCTGAATTCAAAGTTTGGCTCAGTTTTATAGGTAATAGTTTAGCAAACTTTTCTTCAGATGCATGAAACTGTGTCATTTCCTAAAATCAGTCATTGAGGCAGAGATACTTTTGACATTCTTTTTTAATAAAATTGTAATAAAATCAAACAAGTAAAAAGAAACCAGATAATCTCAATGCTGAAAAGAAAATGATCGATTCAGGGCATATATGTGTGAGAACAGTCATTGAAGAAGAAATATTTTTTTAAGTTGTTTTATCATATATTGGAATAAATGCCACCATAAAAAAAGAACCAGATAATTTTGATGCTGAAAAGAAAATGATCCATTCCAGGTATATAGAAGTGAAGTCAGTCACTGGTGAGAAATGTTTTTGAAGTTGTTTTATCATAAATGGAAACAAAATAATCAGAATGTTAAAAAAAGAACAAGATATTATTAATGCTGAGAAGAAAATTATCCATTCCTTGCATAGAGGATTGAAATCAGTCATTGAGGAAGAAATATTTTATTTTATCATGAACTGGGGGAAAAATATCACACTAGTTATTAACCTGATAACTGTAATGGTTAAAGGAAGGAATTTTGAAAGGTTGAAGCACCTTTGGTCATCCGCTATCTACAACCTTTGATTGCAGAAGGGGAAACTGAGCCCCCCAGCCACGTCACGGCTTCATGTGGGAGGTAAGAGGAAAATGTTTTAGTAAGAGGATATATAGGAAAGGATGAAGGCAGAAAAAGAAAGTGATAGACTTAGGGGAAATATTAGACTTAAGGCCATGAAGAGGGACCCATTCCCATTAACTCTTACTGAGGCACTTTAGTATTTGTATAATTTTTCTAACTTTATATCTGAAGAAATTGTGTGTATATATATCAAATTCTGAATTGTTCAGGAGTTTTCTGATTACAACAATGTCAATGGATCCTTTTTTGCTTTCCTCATATTCTCCTCTTCTCATGGTTTTAACCATTGTTTTCACTGTCCGTGTTAGGATGTTCATGTGGGAATCACTCAAGGACATTTTCGGCCGCCTTCTCGACGGTTTACCTGACACCTGTAATGAAGAAATTTGAGTCGAAATAAATTTAATTGGTAAATGTAATATATCTTTGTTCCTTTGATATTATCCAGACAAGACTGGAGGGAAAAACTTACAGAGGATTGCTGGCTGAAGTGTAGGACTCGGACTGAAAAAGAAAGAAAAAGAGAAAAGTGATCAAGTTAGTAAACGATCATTTCCAAAAAGCAAGTAACATATAACCAAAAATCATTAAACAGACCAATTGTTTAAATAGCAACAGAGAGTAACTCACAAACTCTGAAGCAGTTGAACTGTGCCCTTGCACCAGAGATGATGCAATACTTATTGTGGAAATGGTTGGTGACGTTTTTATTGGCACCTCCTGTGGTGGTGGCATTGCTGAATCAGGTGTTAAAGGCCGGTCTTGAAAAAAAATTGAGAGCTGAGCTATTGAGGCTGGTGTATGGACATGATCAAGATTTTCAGGAAGAGAGAACATAATTGGTTAGATAACTCCCTGATGGAGACAGGGAGAGGGAAAATAAGTAGTAGATTGTACCACCAAGTTTGATGGCTCTCCTCAGTCCTGTTCCATCATCCATCTCACTGATAATGGGGTAGGGAGCTGTCGATGATAAGAGGGGTAAATGAAATATAGATGAAAAGAAAAATCAAACAAAAATTTTTAGTAAATCTATTCAAAATATAGAGAAAACTCACTGAGTGCAATGGGGAGGCAGACTCTCCCCGGACCTTTGGCAGGATCTCCATTTCTGCCTGTGGGGCAGCTGGCACTTCGGGCTGACCCCTGCTGCTGCTGGGCTGGGGTCTTGTGGTCCTCCCTCCGTCAACACAGGGTCTTCTGGCTGAGGCGAGGGCTGTGGGTGCAAGGGAGAAGTTAGTGAAATTACGTGGAAAGAAATCCAAGTCCATAAATATCATTAACCCCTTAACTGCAGGGAGTCACTTTCGTGACGCTCGGGTGCAATGGATCATACTGTGGGGCGTCTATTTTGCGACTGTGTTATTTTGAATTCGCCCGGGTTTTGAAGTGGTTGCTTGTATCATCTGTCAGTACTGCCAGTGTCTAACAATAGTCAGTGCTGCTATTGTCATCTGTACTCCCATCCATTGATGACAATTTAGCCATTTCTTCCCGTTCTTGACTCCGCTCCCTACCTCCCCTCCATAACCCTCTCCTCCCTCCTGTCCCAGCTGTGCCACACTAGGCAAATCTTGCCCGGATTTTTCCATTCATTTCATCCATTGTAATGAGCCCTATGCTTTAATCTTATACAAAATAATATACTGGTATATAAAAAAGAAAAAAGTCAATTGATAGTGCCATACACCTGGAATTGGCTAATTATCACCTGGCAACACCCCACGTGCACTCGTTCGCTAATTTTCTCTGTTTATTTTCCCTTAAAATATGCTGTATGACCTGTTCTCATAATAAAAATATACAGTTTATAAGAAAGGAAGGGAGAAGCCTAAGTGATATTTACTTTCACCTGGAACTGCCTAATTTGTTATGTATTGTCTAGATTTTCTGCCAATCATTTCACAGCATATAAATTAGCAGCTGTCACCTTGCTGGCGTTGTCAGCCCTTGGCGGCCCCATAATCACCTCGTCATTCAGTTCACTTGAGATGAAAGCACTAGCACTCGCGCCTCTCCATTTCCGCCGCTTCCAGAGGGCCCTGTGACCTCTACCCCTACTAAACCTCGTGTGGGAAGGGGTAAAGGACTAAGTGACTGTGCTGTGGAGTGTGAACTGGCTAATTTATCCATGATGATGATGGACAGTGACTACAATCTTTCTGGTGAATCGTGTGATGAGCCAGTGGAGGAAATGGGGATAAACTACGAGTACTTCAATGTCCCAAGTTCATCCTGGCTCCAAGGGAAAGGAGCCCTTAGTTACTGGAAGTGACAGTGTATAGCATAGTGTAAATAAAATAGAAATGTAAATAATTACTAATATAAGAATACGAGTACAAATACTTGGAGTAATGACAGTGAAAGCTTTGCTCTCTGCGCTAGTTCACTGAACGAGAAAGTTAATGCCTGGAGTGAAAATAATCTACCGTACTATTACTGAAGGAAACTTATAGAAAAATACTGTATATATATATATATATATATATATATATATATATATATATATATGTAATAATGTACTAGGAATATAAAGTATGACTGTGTTAATGAATAATAAATGACAGTATACCAGCGGGGAACAAACGCGGGTGGGAAGCTGGTACTCGCTTATAATTTACATTGCTTTCACAGTTTTTTTTTTTTGGTGTATGGATTCCAAACTACTTGAAAATCATAGAATAGTGTTTCTAATGATAATATAAGGCTGTGGTAATCATATTAAGGGGTGTCGGGAAGTGTAAAGTGGAGACTTCGTTACCCAACTTCAGAAGTCTCCACAAGTCCTACAGCAATCGACGAAGGCTCAACAAACATCCCAGAAGAAAGCTGAACCTATGTGCCATATGCATATTTAATTATAATATTCTATGACTAATATCTGATTTTTGGCAAATATTTTTAAAAAGTCAGTCTGAGGGCGAATATCCCCGTGTGAGGTGCACGGACCACCTCCGACATGCCTGCGCTTAAGGGGTTGATTCAGCTAAAAAAGTTTAGAAAACTCACTGAGTGCAATGGGGAGGCAGACTCTCCCTGGCCCTCTGGCAGGATCTCCAATTCTGCCTGTGGGGCAGCTGGCACTTCATGGCTGACCTCTGCTGCAGCTGGGCCAGGGTCTTGTGGTCCTCCCTCCATCAACACAGGGTCTTCCAGCTGAGGCGAGGGCTGTGGGTGCAAGGGAGAAGTTAGTGAAATTACGGGGAAAGAAATCCAAGTCGATAAATATCATTATTTCAATTAAAAAATTTAGAAAACTCACTGAGTGCGATGGGGAGGCAGATTCTCCCCGGTCCTCTGGCAGGATCTCCATTTCTGCCTGTGGGGCAGCTGGCACTTCGGGGCTGACCCCTACTGCTGCTTGGCCGGGGTCTTGTGGTCCTCCCTGCATCAACACAGGTTCTTCCGGCTGAGGCGAGGGCTGTGGGTGCAAAGGAGGAGTTGGTGAAATCACATGGAATGAAATCGATTTAATTAAAAAATACAGAATACTCACAGAGTGCAATGGGGAGGCAGACTCCCCAGCCCTCTGGCAGGAACTCCATTTCTGCCTGTGGTGTAGCTGGTGCTTTGGGGCTGACCCACAGTGCTGGTGGGCTGGGGTCTTGTGGTCCTCCCTCCATTGCTGGTAATGGTGACAGATGAGGCGAGGGCTGTGGATGGAAGAAAGGGGTAAATGAAATTAGACATAAGCAAATGCAACAGAATCATGTTAGTACGCAGTCCCCTATTCTACATGAGAGACTGTGGATGGTGCTTTCATGGTGGGTATTTCTTAAAGGAGAGGTGATTGATTATTTGCTGTATCCAAGCACAAGATTTGTCTGTATTTTGCAAACCACTGAACACAGTATAAAATTATTCACCATGGGAGCTGGAGAGGCTGGCTTTCCTGGTCTCTCAGTTGGCCATGTAAACGTGAGAGGTGGACTAGGGCCCCTCTCTGAGGCCAGGTCATCACTGTCTCCCTGGTGGCCTGGGCAGGGAAAAGGGGTTCGGCAACTCCCGCAGGTTCCTCAGTGTCGGATGGCTGAAGGAATAAAATTTAATTGGCTTAGCCTGAAAGTAATTTCATAATAAACATTTTAAGCACAAATGTATGTAGCAATATAATTCATAATCAGACAAAAAATACTAACAAAAAGGTCTTCATAAACACTTTAAGCTCAAATGTATGTAGTAATATAATTCATAGTCAGACAAAAAATACTAACAAAAAGGTCTTCTGAGACGTTCATGGGGGGTGGGTCATAGTGGGTGGCATCCGATGACTTGCCAGAAGCAGCACCTTCTTGACGAGAAGAGTCTTCTTCCTGCGTTTTGGCAATGACCTTCATCCCCTTCATGATCCGTGGGAGTTGCACTGCTTGAGTGTAGTATTCTCCGCTGTCCCCAGGGTGTGCGACATGGCAGCTGAAACGTCATCTAACTACTCATGAGTGACACCCATGAGGGTGATGTTGGTCCTTACGCTGTATCGTGCCACTCTTGAGGACAATGTTTTCTTGATCTATGGGCAGGCAGACTTAAAGGTCCTTCCCAGGATTTTATTCACCCCGGTGAACGAGAGGCGCAAACGCGGCCCGTCAAGATCCACCTTCCCCGTGGCCATCAGCACTGTCACTGGAAAAATTGGGTCCTGCTCCCATTCAGCGTTACCAAGTGTCAGGAGTTTCCTGTACTTTGTCAAGTGCGATGTCAGTGCAGTCTTTTCTTCCTTTGAGAACACAAGATAGCACTGACTGCCACTACGTGCCATCTTGTGTTCTGAGACGAGGTAGCTGAAAAAAGAATATCCATCAAGGAATGATACCAAATCATGTGCAATAACCATTAATAAGATAATGCTCAGTCTCACCACTGTTTGTTTACTCATATGTAATATTTTAAGGAAATCATCAAGGCAAAGCACTCATGCCACCATTCCCTCCTCCTCTGTCTCAGTGGGCGAGGAGGCCTCCAGAAGGGAAAAGGTTATAAGCTCCTTCAATGCCGCTGCCACCATGAGGAGATTGCGGAGGAGGGATGCCCTCCCCACTGTCACCAACTCGTCACCCTCTTGCACTGCCTCCCTCAGAAGCTTTTGTAGTACGAGCTCTTGAAGAACGCCCAGTATTCCGACGCCGGCATAACTTTTTGTTTTCTAGCTGCCAGTGAGGCAGCCTCAGGACCCTCCTCTCGTCTGTGATTTTATCCTGTCCAAGTAGTATTTTTTAAAAGTTAATATTCTTAGAATGACGAAGTATGTATGTTTGGCTTCAGTATAAAACACTATATCAGATTTTGTACACACACACACACACACACTATAAATAAATATATATATATATATATATATATATATATATATATATATATATATATTCATTTTTTCATTCATTGGCAGATGCCATAATCCCAAACGGGGTGGCCAAGGGCTTAGAGTTATTTGTTTTATAGGGAGGGGCACTAATCCTCCACCAACCCACGTGACACGTAGAGAGTGAGAGAAAGATTATACATATATTTATATATTTATATATTACCAGTTCTGGGCAATGATTTTTGCTTTTAATGCTCTAGCACTTCATCATCACATGTAAAACTTATGAAGTGCAAATAGAGCACAAAGCTCTGAATATAACGCATTAAGGTGGACGATTTTCTGAGACCCTTCGATGCATGCAGGAAGCCTCCCTCGCTCGATAATGAAGAATAGTTGCTAAGTAGTTCTGCTGTGGTTATGTCTGTCTGATTTAATTGCAGACACAGTGCGTTGAGTAGAACTGATCCTTGCCCGACCTCCCAATCAGGGGCCTGTGTCGTCCCCCATCGGCACTCTCTAAGAATTTTTTGAATTGTTCTAAATTCTTGCCCAAAAGGCTATTCTTCCCTCCGATGTATGGGAGGCGCTTCCGGCCCTGTGGTCCCCTCTTCTTCCTCATAAGATCGCTGTGTTTATAAAACTGCAGTGTCCCCCGTGACATCCCCTGCACTTTTGCCAAATGGTGTTCGATCTGGCGGATGACCTGAAAAGAGGTGATAGGTCATTTTATGGGTTAATATTAGAATGATAATGGTTTACACAGTCACCTTTCTCACCACAGAATATTATGCTTACCACTCTCTGAAAAATATTGTCCACCATTATTTTAAAGAATAATATGCTCACCTTATCACACAGATGGCACTCAACTTCTTTTTTGGGCACAGATGACTGAATATTTCTTTGGATCTTTTTTGCATAGGACTGCAGCAATGGGAATGACAGACGCTCAGCCTCAGCAGATTTGCAGGGTTGTTCCCCAGTGTCCCCATTACTCACATCACCCTCCCTTTCTGCCCTTCCTCCACTGTCTTCCCCCACTTCTTGGTCAGGTCCCTCCTACTGCTTTTCCTTCCCGAGAGCCCGCTGAACTAGTGCCTTGACTTCCTCCTTCTCCAGAGCAGGGTGCATAGCTCTGATGTGCTGGCGAAGGTTGACCACCTGGGAAGTACAGGTGGGGAAGGGGCAGTTGATTTGTTTTCTCCCACTGCTGCTCTTTTTCAGTCATCTCCTTGTCGCACTATTTTTTTGTAGCCTGGTTGGCTCTTGCCTTCATCGATCTCCTCATGGCCATCAGCATCTTGGCCTCTTTCTCACTGGCCTCTTGGATTCCCTGTATTTCTTCTGCTGCTCGCTCTTTCACTCTCTTCTCCTCCTCGTACAGGCACAGTAACTTTTTCATGTCTTTTCCAATGGTTTTCTTAGCTCGGCCAGCAACGTGCTTCCTCTTCGTAGAGGTTGAGGGGCGGGGTGAAGAGGAGGCAACAATAAAATTACAGGTTACAGATATTGTAATCTATCAACAAAGCTGAATTGTTAATTCATCACCCTAGCCAATATTGCATAAAACCAAGATTGATGAAGGGTCATGTTCCAGTATTTACTAAGGGTTATGTTCCAGTATTTAACTGCAACTGTCCAGTAATGTAAAACTGAATAAAATGTGACTGCTACCTCAAGATCTCCCTCTATGGCAGTAGACAGTGATCGGGTAGGTGGAAGCTGTTGTAAAATAAAGGACAAATATTGGTTCATCACACAAATTCCCCCAGCCCCTCAAGAAAAAGACATATGGACAAGAACATATGCATATCCTTTACTTACATAAACATTTACTAAAAACCAAGATTTCTGGCTTGAATGTATGCATGAGACTACTAAAATAGGCTGTACAAGGCTTTAGGTCGTTTCAACATGAACCAAGATGTGATCTATTCTCAGAAATGAAAATCTGTTCCCGGAGATACCTCAATTAAGTTCTGAACATCTGCATCATAGGAAAAAAAACACTTTTTTTTTTTTTTTTTTTTTTTTACCCCACCTACAAGTCAGTTGGCTGTCCTTGTGCTGCTGGAAGTCTTGGTTAGCTGGGCTTCGCTGGCAATCTTTCCAAACGAGAAAAAAATTCATTCAGTATGAACCGATACGCCGATGTCAAAAGGTGACTGAAAAATAAAAATATAAAATGACAATGTGTGTCAAACGAAAAATGCGTTACTGCTTTGCGAAGCAAACCTTCTTATGTGCCTTTACCTGGTATCTAACCTAGAACATAGGCGCCATTTTCTGCAAACATTTAGGTGAGGGCAGTGGTTTGGACGATTTTGTCACTTGTGTTTACTATAGCTGAAAGCTGAAAAGAGCTAGGAGTTTCATATTATCAGCCTAAAGAGCCAAATAAGTTGGCAACATTTTAACATAAACCAGGTTACTCTACTAATTAAACCTGAATTATGTTTTTTTTTTTTTAAAGGTCTGAACCATCATTGCCCTCCCCTGCTATACTGAGGAAAGTAAATCGTATCTGAAACCTATATTATTTCATTACACAACCCACACCTCTACTTATTCCTCACCTGTTCCAACTCTGTATTGTCTACCTGTTTGCATATCCATACTGGTACACCCATTCCTTCTGTCTACTCTCTCCCCAACCACTGTCTTCATGCTCATTATGTCTCATCGAATCACCCAGATCTACCTAAATTAATTGGTTCCAAAACAAGAATATCTATCAGTATCTAACAGTTCCAAAACAAGAATATCTACCAGTATCTAACTACTGCTGATGACTCTATCCTGTAAGAAATGGCCACAAACAAATCGCCTCCATGTTGCCCTGTCCAATGGCATTTCAGTGCCTTGTTCACAGCTCCTGTCCCCTTCTCCCATATTAATGTCAGTCCCTTGTCCTAATATTGGGATATTTTTTCCAAGCCTCCCATCTGGTTTAGGTCTCTAATTTTCAGGTTTGTTTCATTCCATATTCCTACATCCCCTATCTGCTCCAATCCATATTGACCCAATTGTTCCTACACTTCTCCTTTATATTCTGTGTTTTTTCCATCCTCTTTAAACCTTTCCATCCTCCTCCTACATATGCACTTACAGCCTCAAAATTAATTGGACTTCAGGGAAAAGTTAAAAATTTATGTTTGGGTGGTGAAAATAAGCTATGAATACACTATTTTGGAGCACACAGTGGGAGGAAAAAGGGGAGAAAAGCCGATGTGTCGTGGAACCAAAAACTTTTTAAAAACTTATCACCTGCAAAATGGCTAACGGCTTTATGCCTACAGCTCACGTAGGGCCTTTCCTGAGGGCCCTATATCAAAATGGTATGCTAAAAGCTAAGTAGAGAAAGACTTCCCTCAATTTGTAGGGATTGTTCCAATATTTCTTTACGGGGGACATGATACACAGAGTTATACATATAGAGTGCACGTCCCTGTGGTCTAAGGCGGGTGTGGGATGTCACCACTAGCGAGCCTTGCCCGGCAGCCATCTTAGTGTGACCACTGGCACGCACTCTGATGCGCACCTTGAACTCCCGTTACATACGTTTACGGTGATTTCTATCCACATTTACCAGCGTTTCTTGTAGTTTAGCATTGTAGCCTGTGGAATACGGTTGGCATTGTAGCCTGTGGAATATGGTTGAATAACGATACAAAATTATTCCAATAGTTTATTGAGCCAGAGTATAAGCCAGTTAACCTCCCTCCCTCCCCACCCCCCTCTCTCTCTCTTTCTCACACACACACACACACACACACACACACACACACAATACAATTTCTAAAAAACCTTAGCATTTTATTCATAAATCATGAAAAAGATTTACTGGTTCTTAAACAATACCAACTTGGACAGTGTTTTCCTAACATAATTACTTTTTATTTCAGAACTTTTTTTTTTTTTTGCCATGTGATGCATACGTATTTTACAATATGCAAATACCACTGCTTTAATCAAAGAAAAAAATGTTGTTATCAGGTTCTCAAACAGAGGTGAATCGTGTTGGAAAAGCAGTGGTACCAAATTCTTTTAAAACAGAGTATGCAACTGCAGATGGAAATCTTGGTATGTGATACAACAGTTTCTCATTAGTTTTCAGCAATTTGTGAATGATTTTCTCACTTGCTCTACAGATTTTCACATATCTGGATGGCTTTATCAAACCACCTTCATCCTTAATGCATAACTTTCATCAATGTCCTTTGTTTCTGCAAGATTGGTTGTTAATGCACACACACGCTCTGGACATGCAATGTTTCTTTTTACCATCCTCACCACGTACCCGTTAATGTAACTAACTGCAGCCTCTTTATAAGCAGATAGATCTGAAAAACTTGGGCAGTCTGCATAATCATGATCTTGTGCAGGACTACGAGGAATCAGTTCATATCGCCTAGCAACCACAATGTCTTCTGTTTTATCCTCTACGGCCCTCTTCAAAATGCTGCTTGTTGTAGCTGATGTGAGGACTTTCGTGATTTCTTGCGCAGAGACATTCCCTTTTGTTGACCTGATCTCACGTCGCAAAAGGAGTCTCTTGTAGGCTGACATAAACTGTAGGGCTGTAGAGTTGCTGCTAAAACCTCCATATGCACGAATGGCACAGAAAAACAGTTCTAGGTGGTCTTATGACCGTTTGTATGTTAAAAGGTACTGTAGTGGTTTGTCTTGTCCAACATACTGTTTATAAAGTGCCACGTGCTCTTAACTGCAGCCAGGAATCCTATGAAGGGCGTCTTTCTGGAAGTTTTGATTATTAGTTTATCCTCAAGAGTTCTTAATAGACTTGAAATATTCATAAGCGTCAGACAAGAAGGCCATAGACTCAGCTTCTGTATGAGGCTTCAGTGCTGCTTTCATCCCTCTTGCAAATTTGTTTCTTGAATTCTCGAAAAGTTTATCAGAAGTTTTCAAAAAATTAATTGTACCCTGATAATCACTGCACTGTGGAAAATGTAATGAATCCCTACAAAAAAAAGCAATGCATCAGCTACACTAGAACTTAGTGTCTGTGCAGCCAGTTTCACCTTGTAGGGCTTGTAGCATAAGTAATATGGCATAATTAAAATAAGCTTCAAGCCATGTCATGGTATGTGTAAAGAGCTATATAGCTTGGTGGGTAAATACTGTATAATGTTGATTTCTTATTCGTTTGTCCAATTCTTAATGCCAAATACACAGACTCATGAATATATATGAAATGACGTTAATTATATACTGGACAAAATAAGTTAGGGATCATGGACTATGTCAGTGATTCAAACTAAACCTTTGTACGTACATGGCAGAATATATGAAACGCAAACGCTGACATCATTTTTCATCAATAGTTAATCAGAACTTCCGAATTCATTTATTGATTTGTTGGTCATAGTGCACAAAAAAAACATGTCACTGAATGACGTGAAGATCTCTGGCATGAAAGACAACTTGACCTTCACAGAACATGTCCAAAACTGACCCAGAGGCTCATCAATACTCGGTGTGACCTCCGTTTGCTCTCAGAACAGCCTGGCATCGGCGTTGCATACTCATGGTTAGATTCACAATGTTCTGTTGTGGGAGATTGTTCCATTCCTCTCTCAGCGCGTTCTCAAGGTCATCATGGGTCTGTGGTTGGTTTGGACGCTGGGAAAGTTGATGCTGAAGATGATCCCACACATGCTCGATGGGATTCAGGTCCGGTGAGACAGCAGGCCACTCCATACGCTCGATACCTTCCCTCTGCAGGTACTCCTGAACCACACGAGCACGATGGGGACGGGCGTTATCGTCCATGAGAATGAAATCAGGTCCTATTGCACCTGCAAACAACCTGACGACTGGGTGAAGAATTTCATCCCTGTACCGGAGAGCAGTCAGTGTGCCGTTCCTGATGGCTACCATGTCAGTGCGACCCCTCAGAGAGATCCCACCCCAAATCATCACAGAGCCGCCCCCAAACCGATTGTGTTCAGCCACCAATGCCTGGCTGTATCTCTGTCTGGCCTCTCTCCACACACGCCTACGACCATTGTGGAAGTCCAGGCAGAATCGGGACTCATCTGTGAACAGTACCGGCTCCCAACGTCGTCTATCCCAATTCACATGTTGACGTGCGAATTCCAAGCGTCGTTGTCGATGATGTGGGAGAAGTCTGGGACGCAGTACTGGCCTGTAAGCCCTGAGATTAGCAGCATGCAGTCTGTTTCTCAAAGTCTGGGGCGTAATGTGCAGGCCTGTGGCAACATTAAACTGAGTAGTCAGTCTTGGAGCAGGTTAAAACCGCTGTCTCCGGGCCAACGTGACGATGTACCGGTCTTGGCGTTGCGTTGTGGCACGGGGTCTGCCACTCCTAGGCCTCTCATTGACTGTACCAGTCCCCTGAAATCGTGTCCAGAGTCTAGAGATGACACTCTGGGACACACCGAAATGGAAAGCAACATCACGCTGGTTTTGTCCAGCCTGAAGCATTCCGACTGCTTGATTGCGCTCATTTGCCTGTAAATGACGTCTTTGTGGTGGCATGCCTTTACTAAAGTCACATTCAATCGCTGTTCACCTTCACAATAACGTGGTGATGTCTGCCGACTGACTGTCTGCGTCACACTACTACCCAGAGTTTACCACATTTGTATCGTGCGGCTCATGAGCACGTGCAAATCGTGGTGAAGCATACAGTGAACCGGAGTCAAGTCACAAAATGTGTGTTCAGTCCATACATATGTGGTATTTCACTACACATTATTCCCCACAACCTTAGCAAACTAAAATGCCCAGGATCTCTAACTTATTTTGTCCAGTATATATCAAATTGTACCGACGAGATCATGTTAGTTATAATGAAACACATTACGAGTGAAAAGATTTGCCATTTTTCTTCCCGTGAAGATCCGAGTGATTGCGACACGTCCAGGCAGCGCAGTGTGGCATCTCGCACCACACCGAGAATAACAATATTATTTAAAATTAGGCAATATTCTTACTTTAAAATACGTACCTATATAATCAGTACTCAACATTACTATAGAATCAGTGGAGGAAAACCATAAAAGACTGATTTAAAGATTCGGGAATTTTATATACAGTAGTAGGATACTTTGATGTTTAAAAATTTGCTCTGTGTACCTGTACTTACTTCTTTTATTAAACAGAATTTATATGATTTCTGGTAGTCATTCATCAAAATATCGCTTAAGGAAGCATTTAATGAGTATTTGATTATATCACTGCGACGTAGTAAATATCCCATGTAACAAAAAAAACAAAAAACAAAAAAAAACTGAGAAATGAGACAGACAACTTACCTACAAAAGCTGAGCGCTCTCTGACCGACGGGGCAAGTGGTCATAGTAAGATGGCCGCCAACTCACTTCGGGTAGCGACACCTCAGGGCCCCCCGCGCGACTCTAGTATGTAGCTCTGTGGCATATGGCTTTCGCAAACCCTATATTTTATTACTCATAACGAAGTAACTGTACCTCCATAAAGCATAGAATAATGTAAATAATTTATATAAAAAATATTTTAACTTGCTAAAAATGCAATGCACACATTGTATGGAACTGAACAGATGGTTATTAAAACACGCGGGCTGTACCTTACCGAGCACTGGAGCAGTAGGTCAAGCTCGTGCCCGTCCCTGCCGTTTGTGGTGACATGCACTGTCATTTTTTATAATAGTTAACAGTAGGCATGATCCTAAAATTGACATTTATTAACCACTTTTGTATGTTATGCATGTAAATATAGAAAGTTCAGTCAGCGCTACGGGTAATAATATACGTTAACGTATATAATGAAAGAGGTACTGTTCTTTGCTCGTAGTCCAAACTATGAAGCTCTGTGGGCCTGTGGCAGCATCAAGGCCCATAAACCCAGGAGTTTATGGGCCTCGGGCAGCATCAGATCATCATTGCATTTTAATACCAGGCACTGAAAACTGTTTTTCATTTTCTTATAATACAATTCTTAATTATTACCCTTGCGGTGCCTACTTATCCAAACCTAACCTAAATATTTGTAACAACCCAAACTTATTTATCCTAACCTTACCTAACCCATTATTGACTAACCTAACCAATTTTATGCTAACCTAACCGAACTTATCCTAACCTGTGTGCGGAGACTGACGAATGCCATCATAGAATGCCATTTTTCGTCAAAAATTACCGTTTATCAGTGCTCATTTACCCTAACCTAAAATAATTTTTGGTAATTCAACCCAGTCTTTTTTATCCTAACTTATTTCAGGCAACTGTAACCAATTTTAGGATAACAGCCAGATTTATCCTCACCTAACCTAACCTAACCCATCTCCTGCACCATCATATTTACAATATAAGTGTTGAATGAAACGTTTATTGCTATATAAGTATATAAAGTAGATGTACAAATAAGTCATAGTATATACCTCGTTTTTTAACTTCACATTATACTATGTTGCCTTGAAAGGCTCAGTTTTGTTCTATGAAAAACATGTTTTAAGAAGTCACTTCTTGGGGTACTCACCAATACCTCAGACAACAGTCTGCAAAGATTTCACTGCTGGGCTGCCTTTTGGAAGGGAGATATGGGAGAGATGTGCTCCATTAGAACAAAGATCAGTTTTTTCAGCACTCATACAAACTATTTTTATTTTTCCCAACACAAATACTAGAGTGAACTGCATTTATACTTAGGTGAAATCACAAGCAAGAGTTATCAGCTATTAATCCTACCAAACCATTGTTGGCATGATATACTATTTGATAACTTATATCTTAATGGTCATATATTTTCAAAGTAAAACTAGGCCAAAAATATTTTGGTCGATTAATGGCAGATTTCCTACTCGCACACAAGTTTTATATCGCTAACTGGCATTGTTAATTTCTTTTATTTTTATACATTCCAATAATGCTCAGTTGTTTCAAATTTTTCTTACACTCAGTGAACAGAAGTATATCTAATTGCACTTGATTTGAGGTTCCATTCCCTTCACAGAGTTGAACATTTTTCATTCACTACACTTTCCATCAAGGGAAAGAGAATTATAAACATAAAAACAATTATCTTTTTTTTTTCAAAGTTATCACACACAGAAACGAATGCACACGTTCAAATTTGTCACAGTTCACCGAAGTTTTTTTTTTTTTTTTTTTTTTTAATTGAGAATTATATCATTCATTCATTCATTCATTGCCAGACGCCATGTATCCCAGACAGGGTGGCCAAGGGCTTAAGAGTTAATTGTTTTACAGGGAGGGGCACTAATCCTCCACCAACCCCACTTGACGTAGGGATGCCAACAGCATCTGGTGTTCCCAGGCGGTCACCCATCCAAGTACTAACCAGACCCAACGTTGCTTACATAAAAAATTTCACTTTACATTCACTACACAATTCATGTGTAAAAGCCTTTATTTCTGGTGTGAAATCCTCTGCCAAGTTCTTGACATCTTCAGATATTAGTGATATATATTGTTATAAAGGTGGATTTGCCAGTTAGGTAGTCTCGTACCTTCGAGACGTTTCTGGTTCCGTAAGGTTCGGTACGAGTCGTCAGAGTTGCCAGTTTGTCTGGTGTTTATAAGTGTAGTTATTTCGTAAGTTAAACATTTATTTTTATGTTCATTCTTTATAATGTTTTATTTAAGTAATTGCTTGTTAAATTATGTAATTTAAGTTCGTATGGTTAATGATTTAGAGTGTTATGTAATGTGAGAACTCTAGCATGTTTTGATGTCTCATAGTTGGTAATTGCTGTTGATAGGGGCTGATGCAAGACAGTATGTCTTAGAATGTTGGAGAAGTGGACGTTTCTAGAACAATGCAAGCTTATATAAGGATGGGGAAGAACTTAGTCAGTCAGTTTGGAGTTTAGTCGGATGTCAAGTCAGTTTGAGTGAAGTGCAGTCAGTTTTGGCGAAGGTTGTATATTTTTAGTACTTGTGAAAACAGTGCCAAACAGTGACGGGTTATTGAAGTTTGAATATCAGTGGAACTTGAGAAGACAGTGAAGTGTATTAAGTGTAATTACTGTCAGTGAAGATTATTTTCAGTACTTGTGTAGTAAGTGAAGTGTTAGCAAGCATTAAGTGTACTAACTGTGAAGTGTTGTTAAACATTAAGTGTAACTACAATCTATAAAGCGTGTATAGCTCCAGTGCTTGTGAAAACAGTGAAGTTGAAAAGCATTAAGTGGTATTATTTGGAAAATAAAGACAGTGAACTTTAAGGAGCCAGTGTTTATTTTCGCCTTAGCTGATCTTGTATACTGCACACCTAAAGGCTGACCATAAGAACAACAACTCAGTGGGCAACGTCCTTCCTGTACTGTACTACTGCAGTTGGAGCCTGTGGCAGTGTGGGGACTTGGGACGTAACACTGGTGTCAGGAGTGTGGATTATTATTTCAGGGCTGCAGTGAGTCTAATCTTCGACATGGAGCAAGGTGTCCAGACAAGAGGCCGAGCAGGGCAGGAAGACAATGTGACATTGGTTGCAATCATGTAGCTATTAGAAGCACGAAGTGTCCAACTACTGGCAATGATTGAAGGAGAGAAAGAACTCAAAGAACTAATAGAGGCACGAACTCTACTAGTGAAGGCACAAAGGGAACAACTTGAGGCACAATGTGAAGAACAAAAAGAACGATATGAGCAACTTCAAGAGGCATCAGAGGAACAACAGAAGAAAGTACAACCGAGGATGCAAGGGCAGCTAGATGCATTCATGGGGGAAATCAAGGAAGAACAGCAACAGCTTAAGGAGGAAGTAGATGCCGAGCTAGAGCAGCAGAAGTATGAGGTAAGCAATAATGTGACAGAGTGTAAACAACATGTAGATGAACAATTGAAGACAGTTAATGAGGAAATAGTGACGGAGTGCAAACAGCATGTGGAAAACCAGCTGAAGATTAGCGAAGGACTAGTGACAGAATGCAGACAGCATGTGGAAAATCAGCTGAAGATTAGCGAGGGAATAGTGACAGAATGCAGACAGCATGTGGACAACCAGCTGAAGATTAGTGAGGGAATAGTGGCGGAGTGCAGACAGCATGTAGACGACCAGTTGAAGTCAATTAGTGAGGAAATAGTGATGGAGTGCAGACAGCATGTAGATAACCAGTTGAAGCATGTAGTCAATCATGAGAAGATAATTAGTGAGAAATTTGAGGCCGTAGAGAAATATTGCACTGCTGAGCCTCAGGTTAGTGTACAGGGAGCGTATGAAGGGAATGGACAGTGTACTGTATGGTGAATCTTGACGGATCCCGGGCATCTGCAGATGGCATTACAGGGCTGAATAATCAGAATGCAGGAGTTGTAAGTCCTGGACTTAATTATGATGCCTCAGTTATTAGGCCCCAAACCAATGAAGTGCATGGCTATAATGGGGATTCAGTTAAGAAACATCAAGAAAGTGATGGTAGTGTACCTTGGGAAGCTTACCATGCACAGTTTGAGTTACTTGCGGATCAGAATGGTTGGGATGATAAGAAGAAGGCTGCAGAAGACCCACCACTGAAGAAATGCAAAAGAACCTTGATGAATAGTGAGCGAGAAGACAGAAGGACAGACAACATGCAGTGTAGTAGGAATGGGAATCACAGGAAGAAATGCTGCTGTACTGTAGTGATGGGGCCGGTGTCGGACGGAGAAGACCTGGGTAGGATGCAGATGGAGGGTGCAGATTTGCAATCGGTGCTGGAGTGGCTGCAGCGGAGTGCAGTGCGACCATCATGGGGAGGAGTTTCCAGGTTGGGCCCTGTGACCGGAAGCTGGTGGAGTCAGTGGGGCCTTCTTCGTTGCAGTGGACTACTGGAGCGTCAGTGGGAGACGCCCAATGGCCTCAGCGAGTGTTGGCAACTGGTGGTTCTGAAGAAGATGAGGTCTGAGATCTTGGATAAATCCTATAACCAGACTACTAGTGGGCACCTGGGAAGCCGGCTTCGACACAAGTTCTACTGGATTGGCCTGCGTCAGGATGTTGAACAGTGGTGTCGGACCTGTGATGTGTGCTGTGTGAAGAAGAGGACCAAGACCTTCCAGGAGGAGTGGACTGTGTGGAGGAGCAAGGACATCGTCGGAAGCGGCATAGAAGACCTGATAAGTTGAAAGATTATCTTGTGTATAGTTAAATGTTTCATTAGAATTAGGGTTTATGTTTATGTTTGTATATACTGTGTAGTATTGTCGGGACGACAAAGAACTAGGGAGGGGGTAGTGTTATGAAGGTGGATTTGCCAGTTAGGTAGTCTCGTACCTTCGAGACGTTTCTGGTTCCGTAAGTTTCGGTACGAGTCGTCAGAGTTGCCAGTTTGTCTGGTGTTTATAAGTGTAGTTATTTCGTAAGTTTAACATTTATTTTTATGCTCATTCATTATAATGTTTTATTTAAGTAATTGCTTGTTAAATTATGTAATTTAAGTTCGTATGGTTAATGATTTAGAGTGTTATGTAATGTGAGAACTCTAGCATGTTTTGATGTCTCGTAGTTGGTAACTGTTGTTGCTAGGGGCTGATGCAAGACAGTATGTCCTAGAATGTTGGAGAAGTGGACGTTTCTAGAACAATGCAAGCTTATATAAGGATGGGGAAGAGCTTAGTTAGTCAGTTTGGAGTTTAGTCGGGTGTCAAGTCAGTTTGAGTGAGGTGCAGTCAGTTTTGGTGAAGGTTGTAAATATTTAGTACTTGTGAAAGCAGTGACGGGTTATTGAAGTTTGTATATCAGTGGAACTTGAGAAGACAGTGAAGTTTTTCAGGACTTGTGTAATAAGTAAAGTGTTAGCAAGCATTAAGTGTACTAACTGTGAAGTGTTGTTAAACATTGTGTAACTGCAATCTATAAAGTGTGTATAGCTCCAGGGCTTGTGAGAACAGTGAAGTTGAAGAGCATTAAGTGGAATTATTTGGAAAATAAAGAGAGTGAACTTTAAGGAGCCAGTGTTTATTTTCGCCTCAGCTGATCTTGTGTACTGCACACCTAAAGGCTGACCGTAAGAACAACAACTCAGTGGGCAACGTCCTTCCTGTACTGTACTACTGCTGTTGGAGCCTGTGGCAGTGTGGGGACTGGGACGTAACAATATATATATATATATATATATATATATATATATATATATATATATATGCTTCCAGTGTCATAGGACGCACCTTTTTTCCACAAAAATTACCTTAAAAATAGCCCTGCATCCTAAAACAAGGGGCTGCACCAGCACACAAAGATATTTGAGCTCAAGTTGGGGATATTGGGAATTTGTTCAAATATCTATATAAAAGACCATAAAATAATCAGAATATCACAGAAAAGCTCTGTATGGTCGTCTGACATATGTGATGTGTTGTTGAGGCGTTGCCTTTACAACGGCACCTCTAAACGAATTCTTTCTCTTTTCTCTTTCTTCTGTGCCTTTCTGTGGTCACACCTCCTCTTCCCTTGCTACGTGTAAGCCATAATCAGTCGCCTGAATTTCTGAGCTCCTTCACTTTCCTTTCCCTTTTTTTCCAGCATTTGAATATAATTAATTTCTTTTTTTCAATATCACTTGTATTAAATGGGAGGTTCCCAAGTATACTAATTCTTTCCTTTATATATGGCTGTTGTAATTCTACCAGTTGTGTTCTTTCTTCCATATATCCTGTGCAGTCTAATAAAAAATGTACCAAGTCTTCTGTCTGTGCATTACACATTGGCCATTTTGTCTCAGTTCCCTTGAATCTATTTCTATTTGCTAAATTTAGTGTATTAGATCTGCATTTCAACAGAATTATGGAGGCTGGTGTATTATCATATATTTCATCTACACCTAATTCTTTCTTCCATTTTTTATATACTGCTAAGCCTGATTTGTTTTCCATGTCTTTTTTTCCATCTTTCTTTGTCCTCATCATATATTTTCCTGATTAGTTCATCTTTTGTTATATTTTTTAACTCTTCTGTATTTAGGTCAAGATCTTTTAGTGCACTCTCACATTCCCTCATGCACTTGCTCTTTGTTTCCCTCAGTTCTTCTATAATTTCAATTAATAGTGCATTATTTCTTCCCTTTAAAATTCCTTGCAGATATTGAAGCTTAGCACTCTTTATTTTGTTTCCATTAGTGAGGCTTCTACTTCACCCCTCAGGCAGCCTACTGCAGTGCTCAAATTACCTTCCAGCATTGTTCTGTACACCCCATTTTCTATTTTCTGTAGTTTGTCTATTTCTTCTTTATTAAAATCACTTACCGGTACTCCTGCAGCATATAGAACCCCAGGGAATGCTAGGCTCTTCCAAAAAGTTTTACCAATTAGAATTTTATTGCAGCTCCTAGCCATAACAGAGTAGATTAAGTTTGCTAATCTTTGTGCTTTCGTAATGATGTGTTCTTTTATGTTCCATAAAGCAGTCTTTAGAATCCACTATTGTTACTCCCAAATACTTAATTGAATTTACCACTTCTATACCCTCTATTTCTGTTGGTTCCTCCTTCATATTGAATATAATAAATTTACTTTTTGCTTTATTTCAAGTCCACAGGTTTTACTAATATTTATTAACCTTCTAATATTAGCTTTGGCCTCAGTCATTGACTGTGAGAATTGTAGGCCATCAGCAAAAAACAAGGTGTTGATTTCAACTCTGTTATCTCTATAGCCAAGGCCTGCACTTTCAAGGTGGTTTAATATCACGAAAGTTATTAATTTGAAAAGTGTTGTTGATCCTGTGCATCCCTGCCTGTTTCCACTAGTGATTTCTCATATTTTATGTCTTTGCTTAAATTTATCATTGTTTTGTATCCATGGTATATTCTACTGATGCTGTCTGTTATATTCTGATCGACCTTTACTTCCTTTAGTGCCTCTATAATTTTCTCTTTTAATGGAGTCGTATGCTTTTGAGAAATCCACGGCTGCAATGATGAAAGGTGTTTTATTTACCCAGCTGGTGTCTATACAATATTTTAAGATTAGCAGATTGTCCTCCACCCTTCTACCCGTTGTGAAGCCTGCCTGCATTTCACTGTCTAGCTTATTGATTTTGAGCTGCTGTTCCACTTTCTCCTTTATTAAATTCATGAAAATATTATATTGTAAGGGCTATCGGTCCTAGATCTTTTGCAGTTGGTTTAGGCACCTTTGGTATCATAATTGTTTTAGAATTTTTCCAGTTATCTGGTAACTCCCCCTCATCAATTATTTTATTTAAACATTGTTATTTTTGTCATACAATCCTGACTTCTTAATAGCACTTTATAGCATTCCGGTTTAATTTCATCAGGGCCTGCTGCCTTCTTGTTCTTTAAGTTCTGCAAACATCTGTTTACCTCCTCTAGTCTAATAATTGGCTTGTCCATTGGCTTTGCCTCTGTTACTATCTTCATTCCCATATCCATATGTTCTCTTACTGTGTCAGGAAAGGAAAGCATCCCTCCTAACTCTGTATCATCAACATTTATTTCTGTTCTTTTTAAAGTTCTTCTCCTCATTCCATACTTTAGCTATATTGTTATCGTGCTTTTGGTATACACTTTTCCAAAACTGTTCCAGCTCTTGGCCTGCCTGCTTACTATTTAGTTTGTCTCACTCTGCACTGGTACAACTCTGTTTCTTTTTCCCTCCTTAACTCTTTGCCTTTTAACTTGTTTCACTATTATTTTTCCTTTCTCTGATTTCTCTTGGTACTTTCCTTTCATGATCACTAATTGCTTCTTTGATTAATGCCTGGAGCGGTATTTATCATTAGCTGTGAACATTCATAAGGGTCCCTGTGAATTCGCAAGCCAGTGAACCTTTCACAAAATTATGAACGATCTTAAGAGTTATTTATCAAGCTTGTGAAGCGCTCCTAACGCTGTGAACCGTTCACAACGGTGAGGGAACTCTGCTAGCTGTCCGGGGCACTTTTAAGAACTTCAGAGTCGTTCACAAGAGGCGAATCGGCGACGATACAAACATTGGACCTGCGCATCCGTCAACCAAGGAATTTTCGACCAAGGAGAGGCTTCCTCAATGAATATGATGACGAAGAGTTAAGGAAAAGATACCGTTTAGACAGGGAAGGCATTGTGTTTGTGACAAACTTGGTGAGAAATGAGATAACCAACCGCACACGTCGAAGTAACGCTGTCTCCCCGGAAATGAAAGTGGCATTGACCCTTCGTTATTTGGCGACTGGCAAAATGCAGCAATATCTCAGCATTTATTGTGTAACCTTTTCATTAATAAATTTAGAACTTTCTGAAGTCTTTTTCCACCCATAATTTACCCGTTAGTATAGCCATGCATTGAGTAACGGGGTCATGTACATACTTGAAACATTACTAGGTATGTAAATGGGAATTGGGAAAACAAAACTTAACTTTTTCAGGTTAGTGATGTGCATGAGATGTCAGGAAATGAGCTTGTTGATTTTTAACTCACAGGAGAAGCATCACGATGCACACATATACTGTACAGTAATTGGTCTACGAGGAAAAAGAGACTGGTTATAAGGAGTCATACTGAGCATATTATTATGTACAATGTTGCTTGTTATGAATATAAGGGTGGTTCTTGAAAGATGTGGGAAAATGTCTGTGTTAAAATGACAAGGAATGTGATAATGGAAGCATAATAACCAGTGACACTAGAGCAATACTTTCTCCTTGTGATATTGTCATCGGTTTTCTCCATCTCGCCACACCACTTGATTACCGTATATCTTGGCCTGATCATAATTTCAGTTACCTGTTCCCACACTTCCTCCTCACCTCACTAATTTGAATATGATTATCACTTATTGTAAAGCTCACCATGTTTCAGATACACTTACCGGTGTTGATCTGGAAAATATTTTGGCAGTGATTGTTACAGGGTCATATATCTGATGGATACAATACATGGGGTATAAATAGGTATTCAGAAAACACAATTGAGGAACTTTTTTTTAAGTTTATTGATTGTCTTTGGTGGTGTCCAAAGAAGTGATTGCATTGTATTTTGACTAGACTCTCATTCTGTTAATTTTTTCCTGACTTAGAGCTAACCTACCTCATCTCACCATGGCCTGGGAAAAGTGTGGATGCTGATAACGGTAATGATTAGTCCATCCATCATCCAATCCTACGTTGCCCCATGAGACGCAGGAGCCTGGGGCTAGGCAACTTGGTCCTGACATTTATGATGAGAATGACCAGCCTTACTCATCCCTGAGTGGCATTACATGAGAAATAACCCCAGTCAGTGTTGAGTCACCCACAGGCAGAAGGAAGAGGAAAGAAAGGACAAAAAGACAAAAGAGGGAGTGTAAAGTCACCCGTAGGTAGAAGGACGTGGAAAGAATGAAGTAAAGACAGAAGAGGAGGGAAGGAATGGAGGAAGGAAAGGAAAGGGCAAACACCCGAGAGTAGCACTACATCGAGTGAGTGAATGGTGGGTGCTCCCTCTATAAGGTTAATTCCTTAAGGTTTATGTCAGCCTCAGCCGCTCTCTTAGATGCCCTCTCTGCCTCCAGCTGGGCCTCATAAACTCGTTGCTTGGCTTCATAGGCGGCTGCGATCTTCTGCTCCTTAATGCACCTAGCCCTTAAAAGTTCAAGCTTCAGTCTACGCACCTCCTCCTCATGCTCTTCCTTCCCCAGTCTCGTACGATTAGAGGACGGAAGAGCATTGGCAGAAAGGAGAGAGGGCATAGGTGAACCCGTAGCCCGAGGCTCCAGCTGAAGTGATGGCAGTAGTACTGATGAAGTACTTCTGCCAGGGACGTCGTGTGGAGCCGGGAAAGTTATTGTGGTCACGTTGTTATGGTGCTGGATCCCCGTCATCAGTGTCGCTTCCACTGGCTCTGACGATGATGCTGAAGCATTTTGACTGAAACCAAAAGAATAACCATGAAAACTGTATCTTACAAATAAATACATTACCTTCATTAGATACATTAGATTATCATTTTAACCGGGTAGGCTTAGGACACACCTATATTCTGTACCATCATATCATTTTACTTATAATCCTCTCTCATTCTCAGTGTTCTACTGCAATTTAAGTCAGGGTAATCTTTTTTCTTGCACCAGTTGTTTCACTTCATGCTAACACATGTTGCCCCCTTTCCTTTGTCCTCATCCAACCTTCCACAACACACGTGAATGATTTCTCCAGTGCTCCTAGTTTAAGTGCCCATGAACATAGAGCATTTCCACTAATTTGTGGTACTGCTTAGCATATTGTAAATGACAAAACAACACATATCATATCAAACGACGAATCCCTGAGAGGGGGGAGACTGACCCCTGATAATGATTTATTTCCTGTGCTTAGGATTGCCATCACTGCTTCTGCAACAGCACTGAGGGGGGGAGGAGCAGGACCACCACCTGAAAAAATGTATAATATGACAATCACACACACACACACACACACACACACACACACACAAAGTTTATATATAAGTAAGAGAGGGAGTCTTATTGATGAAAAGTTTTAATATGAATAGTGTAAGTCTGCAGGGGCAGAAATGTACTGTAGGTTATGTCTGGGTATTACTAAAGCTTGGCTATGAACTATCTTGGAAACAGAAGAGGGTAGAAATGGATGACTGTAAGTTGTATGTAGGGGAGAGGAAATGAAGCTGCCTCATTTGGGCCTGTTCTTCAGTTCTTAACATCCAGCTGTTTAGCTTAACCTCCCTTGCATACAATATATGGAGAAGACAGAAATTTAAAAAAAGAAGGAATTATAATATTAACTAAGAAAAATCTAAAAGTCAATGAAATAAAACTAGATATACCATCACAAGTAGAACTGATTGCAGTAGAGATCAACACATCTGAAGGTAAAGTAATTGTAGCCAATTTGTACATGCCACCCACATCAAATACATGGGAAAGAGATGAATATGAGGACCTGGCAGAGAGTACAATTCAGAGTTTAAGATCATTACTACATAAAATGGAAGAGAAATCGGAAAGAATTATACTAACTGGGGATTTTAATACAAATATAAATTGGAATACTCTAGATATAATTAGCCAAGAAAGCTGTTGGGACCAAAAGCTCCTGGATCTCGTACAAGAGTTTTTCCCAACGCAACATGTGAGGGAAACCACCAGAAAAAGAGGACTTGATGTACCTTCAGTGCTAAATCTAATATTTACTAGGCAAGAAAATGATATTGACAGTTTAATATATCACCCTCCACTCGGCAAAAGCGATCATGCAGTACTAAATTATAACTTCAGGATAGCATATGACATAGTAAACAGCAATGACAGTTACAAAAAGAGCCTAAACTATAAAAAGGGAAATTATCAAGACCTAAAGAAGTATTTCTTAGAAGTTGACTGGGAAAATGAGCTTATAGGACAAGATTTAAATGCTGTATATAAAAAATTCTGTGAATTTTATGAAATAGGAGTCCAGAAGTACATCCCACAGCACAAAGAAGCAGATAAGAAAATACAGAAATGGTTCAATACAGAATGTAAAAAATCAAAAGAAAGAAGAGATTTGTTGTGGAATAGATACAGAAGACACAATAGTGAAAGGACGTATAATAATTACAAACAGGCAAGAAACGATTATACAAGAATAAGGAGGGAAGCTCAAAAACAGTTTGAGGAGGATATAATAAATAAAAGTAGTGATCAACCAAAGCTGTTTTACAGCTATATCACAAGCAAAACCAAAGTAAAAGATATAATACAATCAATTACGGACTAGGGAATCACTTATACACAAGAGAAAGATATTTGTGAAGCACTAAATAAGAATTTCCAATTAGTTTTTACAGAAGAAAAAAAATTTGAGAGGGACTATGTGGAACATGCATGTCCACACATACTACCAGATATACAAATAGCAGAAAAAGTAATACAGGAGGAGTTAAGTAGATTAGACAGAGGAAAAGCAAGTGGTCCTGATGAAATTTCATGTTGGGTACTACGAGAATGTGCAAAGGAGTTAAGTAAACCATTATTTTTAATTTTCAAGAAATCCTTGAGTCAAGGTAAACTACCTGATATTTGGAAAAAAGCAAATATTGTCTCCTTATTCAAGAAAGGAAATAGACAAAATCCACTCAACTACCGACCAGTATCACTGACCAGTGTTGTAAGCAAGGTATTAGAAAAGCTTATAAGAAAAGTTTGGGTAAATCATCTAGAAGAACACAGTATGATAACAGAAAGACAGTTTGGTTTCAGAAAAGGAAAATCATGTGTTACTAATCTGTTGAGCTACTATGCCACAGTAACAAACACAATACAGGAAAGGGAAGGATGGGTGGACAGTATCTATTTAGATTTCAGGAAAGCTTTTGACACAGTACCACACCAAAGACTTTTATGGAAACTGTACCATCAAGGAGGAATTCGAGGCAAATTGTTTTGTTGGATGCAAGACTTTCTCATAAAAAGAGAAATGAGAACAATACTAAGAGGAAACTACTCATCATGGAAAGAAGTGACTAGTGGAGTACCACAGGGTTCAGTGCTGGCACCAATCATGTTTTTAGTGTATATAAATGATATAAACAGTAACACTGGAAATGAGAGCTATCTGAATATGTTTGCAGATGATGCAAAAATACAAAGGAGAATTACTAACACAGACTCTTGTAAAGAGCTACAAGAAGAATTAAATAAACTTCATGAATGGAGTAGTACATGGCAAATGGAACTCAATGTGGGCAAGTGTCATGTAATCAAGTTTGGTAAAAGTGGAAAAAGACCTGATTGAGATTATAATTTAGGAAATAAAACCCTATACACTTCAGAAAGAGAGAAAGACCTAGGTGTTATTATCAATAACAGACTATCTCCGGCTGACCACATCAGCAAGAAGGTACGGAACATGTATACACTGCTTGCAAATATGAGAATAGCATTCACATACATAAATGAAGACATGCTAAGAAGGATAATAACATCATTCATTAGACCAACCCTGGAATATGCATCAGTAGTCTGGAGTCCTCATCTCAAAAAGCACATAGACAAGATTGAAAAAGTTCAAAGGGCCGCTACAAGATGGATACCAAGCTTAAGGGACCTAAGCTACGAAGAAAGACTAAATAAACTGAATCTACCAACACTACAGGAGAGAAGGAAAAGAGGTGACAAGATAATGCTATATAAGTGCATATCAGGGAAGGAGAAAATAGACAAAAATGATTACTTAACATATGGAGAAGCATCAGCAAGAGGACACTGCAAAAAAACTGCATAAGAGAGGTGATAAAGACGTAAAGAAATTCAGTTTCCCAAACAGAGCAATTGATCAATGGAATGCACTACCGAATGAAATAGTGTGTGCCAAAACAATTCACAAATTTAAGGATATGTACGATAAATATGGTTTAAGACACGGGACAGTACGAGCTTGACTCATTCCTGTAAAGATACAATTAGGTAAGAACAATTAGGTAAGAACACACACACACACACACACACACACACACACACACACACACGAGCGCGCGCACGCGCGAATTACAGAACATGAATACAACAAATGAAAATGGTTGAAATAAATGACAAAATGGGCAACCAATAGCGGAGGTCCTGAAGTAGTCGACAGAACTCTGGAAACATCTTGGAAACAATAAAAAAGTAAAGCAGACCATTAATATGCGGATCACTTCGTGGTAGCATCAGTGGGAAAGGAATGGAGAGGTGTGAGGGAGCTGGTGGGTGGATGCAACAACACCACAACCATATGTTTACACTCACGATAAGTGGCTGGAGCAGTGTGTATGTATTAGACCACAAGGTATTGTTTAGACACAAGAGTTTATGTCATGGTCAGATGAGGCTGTCAAATTACACATTAATGCTTCCTCATCCACACTCCACCTCGTCACTTTTCTTGCATCTCTAATGATTCTACAATACAGTGTAATATTATGACGGGCCCTGGTACACCTACGGTGTTGTCTTAAAGCTGTTAATGCTGACATCAACAACATCGCTGCTACCACTATGTTGTGACGGCCACTGGTTACACTTGCAGCGTTGTTCAAAAGGGCTTATGAATATCGACACCATCGCAGCCATCCCTAGCGCTGTTTTAACAGGACATGTTTCTGGTGATGATTTTCGTCCTGATTTTCCACATCTTGCACTTGTGATTCATTCTCACTCTATTTTCACTAGAAGAGTTATGGCTTTGTAAGGTAGAGAACTTCATATTTGATTTTAATTATTTAGGTGAACTAAGGATATTCTGTATATGTTTTTTTTTTTTTTTCCAGTCACTTTCGACTGTATCCTCAGTATACAGATACAGATACCGCCGGCTTGGCTAAATGCGCAGTAAGGATATGGTGTGCTGAAGGAGTCACAGGAGTAGGTGGCAGTGTAAGCCTACACGGTGGAGCAGTTTCAGTTACTGGCATGACTGGCGGTGGTTCGTGCTAAACTAATGACAGGAACAAGAAATATGAACAAAAGAACGAGAAGAAGGAGCATACAGAGAAGCAAAGCGACACAGAGGTAAAGAGTACAAGATTAGTACAGTAAATGAATATACAGCCCAACCAGAATGAAACTCAGTCTTTCCTTTCCCTCACAAACTCCCTCCTCTCCACCTCTTACTTGTCATTATATTTACCGTTTTCTTAGTGCAGAAGAAGGAACCAAAGGCCAGAAGCCAGCAGGATTGTTCCCTCAAGGAAAAACAAAAACAAGTTAAAAGAGGGCCGAATTCAAGATCGGTTTCGAGATGCCTGGACCCATTCCTTTTCAAAGACTGGAGGTCATAGACAGAAGGAAATACAGACAAAGGGAAACAGTTCCAGAGTTGACCTGCTGCGTACATGAAGGACTGGGAGTAATGGTTAACTCTTGCATTAGAAAGCTGGACAGAAATGGGATAACAGTTTGTTGCCAGATGGGTGCAACGCGCCCGCCGTAGCGGTGGAGGGATGCAAGCACACTGTTTAGAGGAGAAATAACTACTGAAGTTGCGATAAAAAAGAGGTAAAGATGCACGGTGACGAAGTTACACCATGGCTCAAGAAGGAATGACAGCTTTAGGACACCTGGCTACACGTAGTAAATGGTTTAGTCGTGAGTGGATAAGACCAATCTGCAAGACTTTACCCAAAGCACTGAGTCGTGGCCTTTAAGGCTTAACACAGTTTTCAGAAAAATTTGCGATACACATTAAATTTTAAGTCTTGTATATTGTCTTTCAGTCTCTTCACGTCACACATCGTCTTTTTCCACGTTCTTCTTGCTCCCTCTCACCTTTATTCCCAGAAGGAGAGCACTTCCCTTCTCCTTTATTTTTCCTCCACTCTCACATCCACATCCACCTTTCATCTTTCTTATTAACTTTCTCCTCCTACTCCAGATTCATCAAGTAAGCAGTTTATTCCTTTTGTCTTTTTATATTATATATATATATATATATATATATGCCTCTGTGGTACAATGGTAGAGTGTGCGTTTCATACACGGGTGAGCCAGGGTTCGCGCCCCACCAGGGTAATAAACTCTGGGAGTGTTCACCCGGCCACGTACTCCATTGGCGGACACAAGGGGTGCTATGGTTGAACCAGTGTCGCTTACTATAAAGTATGCTTGCACCCAGTCTGCTTGCACGGGCCGATTACACTTGGTTCACAGACTACACACACATCCAAAGCCACTCCAGCATTACAGTTACTCTTACAAGCATTTCTCACCCTACATACAATCTCTTCCAGACAGCCTAAGCCACTTGGTAGAGATACATTGGCTGTATCGTCCCGACTTCGGTCGGGATGGGCCGGTCCTGCAGTGGATACTCAAACGGCTCCCCGCTGAGGGGGGTCACCTTGACGTGGTGGCGGGGCTTCAAGCGTGGCTGGCAGTGCCACCTACCTTGGAGGCATGCCTACCTTTGTAGGGTTCGGCATTTGTCAGTGTCGTGGACCAAGCACCCCCTACATCACTGGTAGAGGAGGCCTACTGGTGATGTCAGTCCCTGCCCATTTGCCATCTAGGGCGGGACTGTTGCCTCCCCACGTGTTTGCCGTGCGTGGCGTCCCGTAATGCTGGGAGACGGGAGTCCTGGAGGTTGAGTGATGCTGCATGGTGCGCCCTGCAGCTAGCAATACACCTCTTTGGTCCCTTATTCTGGCTAGACGGGTGGCCTGGTTGGGCCCGACCAGGTCAATTGGCTGGTCACTGGCTAGCCACCCAGGCTAGTCACATAGTGGCTTTAGGGTCAAGCGGGCACTGGGGGACCTGGTGGCTCCTATCGTCCTGGAGTCACCCTTGTCAGGGTCCCTTGGTGGTTACCTGCGTATACTTTCCCACTACCTCTGGGGTCGCCAGTGGTGCTTTCCCTGGCATATGGCCTCCCCTTGTTGGGCTCCATGGTGGGTGGAGGGGTGGGGGAATGAAGGTAGTTTGTTTCTAATATGGCCTCTATTAAAATCTCATCAGCTGACGACCCTGGTTCTGTCCCTGACCATCCTTTACCATCTCCCTCCTGTGCGCCTCCTGTGCCTCTGGCTGGTGAGGCCCATATTGCCACCCTGGAACCATACCTACCTGGTTCCAGTGGTTTACAGTCAACGGCCACTACAAAGAAGAGCCGAACACACACAACAACATATAGTGGACATGCCCGTGAGGTCCTGCCAGGTGTCTTTGAGAGGGTTGATTTTGCAAGGTACTACACCATTCGTACTTTGGATGGTCAACCTATTGGGAATTTAGATATTTTTACTGTTCATCGGCGCATTATGTCAATCTGTGGGAGGGAGCCGAAGATTTCACCTCAGGGGGATGGTAGCCTACTAGTGGAGGTTACATCCCCTGAAGAGGGTTCCTGGCTGGCTGCCCAGTGTAAGGACCCGGATGCGCTGTTTTCTTGTGTCCCTCATGCTTTTTTCAATCAGTGTCGAGGTGTTGTTTTCTCCAAAGACTTACTTCGCTACAGTGAAGAGAAGCTACTTGAAGAACTCCAGGTCCACAGGGTTGTCAAAGTGGAGAGGTTTTGGAAGAAGGTTGATGGTGTACTTACCCCAACTCCATCCTTGTTGCTGACGTTCGACTGTACTGTTCTGCCTTCATCCATCAAGGTGGCTTGGTTGTCCCTTAGGGTTAAACCCTTTGTCCCAAATCCACGACGCTGCTACCACTGTCAGATGTACGGGCATGTTGGGCGAGTCTGTCGTCGTTTGCAACAGGGCCTCCCAGTGGTGTGTGTCAGTTGTGGAGAATCCACTCATGCAGGACAGGACTGTCCTGGACCTGTTTGTTGTTTGCACTGTGGCGAGGCACATCCTGCTTCATCTAAAGACTGTGCTCGGTTTTGCTTGGAGAAGGTGATCCTCCTTATCCGTAATCGTGACAAAATAAGCTTTTCTGAGGCCAGGAGTAGAGCCATGTCATCTGTTTTCCGTAACGGAGTGTTTTATGCGTCAGTTTTGTCCGGTCATAGCCGTCCTCATCGACCTGTCCAGCAGCAGACTCGAGTTCCTCCTGTTGTGTCAGCTCCTATGCCTTCATCTGTTGATCCCATGCCAGTGCAACAATCTCCCGCACTTGAGACGGTTGCCGCTACAGTTCAAGACTCGACCTCTACATCTATGGTATCCCCTGTTAGTCATGGTGCACATTCTTCATTCGCTAAACGTCATCGTGGTTCCTCAGAGTCTTTGAGTCTTGAAGATCTTCCAAGCAAGGTGTCGGTCTTGGAGTCCACACCCTCTGTAGTCACTCCATCTGTGCAACAGCCCTCAGACTCTGCTTCTGGGTCTTCGGGGGCTTCTGGGGTGTCAGGTCAGTCTGGCACCTCTTCCTCCGGGGTATCGGATGTTCCTCCTCCGGTTACCTCTGAGGATCCTGTCCTGCCCCCTCCACGTTTGGAGGCCAGGACCCCAATCCCTCCTGCTCGACCTCTTGGTTCACTGGGGGCCCCGGGCAGGGTTCGGAGTAGCTCTTCCTCTCCTGCTGGGCAGCGACGGGTGTCTGTGAAGTCTCCCAACACTTCGCAGACCCCAGCCCCTCGTTCTAGCCATGCTGCTGCCCGTGACAAGGCTCTTCATGGGTGTATCCGCATTCCCAAGAAGATTGTCTCCCAGGGTCGCTCAGTGGTTTCCACTAAGTGACCCTTTCTTTTGGGTATATAGTTCCTCCATTTTAATATTTTTAGTATTTTTTTTTATGGTTTTCTGTTTGTCCTTCTCCCCTGCCCCTTTTTTATTTCAATAGTTTTAATGGCTAATATTATTCAATGGAACTGCCGTGGTTTACGAGCCAACTGGGAGGAACTCCGTTGGCTTCTGGCTGAGTATTCACCTGTGTGTGTTTGCCTACAAGAGACAATGGTTGGTGATGCTGCGCCTCCCAGTCCACCTGGTTACCAGGTTTTTTATTCAGATCCTCTTCCTGGACAGGGTCATGGTGGGGGTGTGGCTATTCTAGTACGCAGTGACATACCTTTCACTGCTGTGAGTCTTAACACTCCACTGCAGGCTGTTGCTCTCCAGATTTTCCTTCCCCGTCATTATACTGTGTGCTCTTTGTACCTCCCTCCTAGTGCCACTGTTCAGAGGGTTGATCTTGAAAATCTTATTCATGCACTTCCCTCACCCTATTTCTTGCTGGCTGACATGAACAGTCATCATCCCTTGTGGGGTGGCTCCACAGCTGACTCTAGAGGTACTATGTTAGCCTCCATTGTGAAGGATGTGGATCTGTACATTTTAAATTCTGGTGAAGTTACTTACTTCCATAGTCAAACGGGTATTTTTACTGCTATTGATTTGTCTCTGTGCTCTGCAGGGGTAGCCCTGAATTTTACATGGGCTGTGTTACCCGACTTACATGGCAGTGACCACTTCCCTATTTTATTAAGATCGACACAGAGCGAGCCTCGGCGTCGTCTTCCCCGCTGGCGCTTGGATAGGGCAGTCTGGCCGGTTTTGAGGAGCTGTGTTCCCCGAGCCGATGTGTGGAGGATTTTGTCAGCACTGATGCTGCTGTTGATTATTTCACAGACTTACTTCACTCGGCGGCACTGCAGAGTATTCCGAGAACAGCTGGTCACTTTCCTCGCCGTCCAGTTCCCTGGTGGACCGATGAGTGTGCTTCTGCTGTTCGGGCTAAACGTGCTGCTTTCTCCCGACTTCGTCGTCACCGAGGTGACCCTGGTTACTTAGTGGCATATAGGAGGGCCCGAGCTCATGCCCGGCGGGTTATGAAGGAGGCTAGGAGGAAGTCTTGGGCGTCATTTGTTTCTTCAATTTCTTCACAGACTCCTGTCACGAAAGTGTGGAAACGGGTGAGGAAGATTTCAGGGAATTTTCCCGTTCCCTCTCCTCCTGTTTTATCTCGTGCAGGTGTGGTGGTGGCTCATTCTTTGTCTGTTGCCGAGATATTTGCCGCTCATTTTGCTAATGTCTCTAGGAAGGACACCTCATCCCCGTCGGCACGCCGACGACGGCACCTGGAATCTTTGGGCATTAGTTTTCCATCTACTGCAGAGGAGTCGTATAATGTTGCTTTTTCTGCTTCTGAACTTCAGACGGCATTGTCGCAGTGTCGCGACTCTTCTCCAGGCTTGGATGATGTCCCATATGCCTTCTTACACCACTTGCCTGATGCAGCCCTTCATTTTCTGTTGTCACTGTATAACAGAATTTGGTGCACTGGTGGGTTTCCAGCCTCATGGGGTGTTGCTGTGGTTCTCCCCATCCCTAAGCCGGGCAAGGATCACTTGCAGGCCACTAATTATCGCCCTATCTCGCTGACATCTTGCCTTTGTAAGGTCCTTGAAAAAATGGTGAATAGTCGGCTCATGTGGTACTTAGAGAAGGGTGGTTACTTGTCTCCTGTCCAGTGTGGGTTTCGGAAGATGCGGTCGACCACAGATGCTCTCCTTTCTTTAGAATCTTCCATCTGCCAGGCTTTTGCAACTAACCAGCATCATATCACAGTGTTCTTTGATTTGGAGAAGGCGTACGACACTTCCTGGCGTCATGGTATATTACAATCACTTTATGAGTTTGGTCTCCGTGGGCGACTCCCCACTTTTATCCGGGAGTTTTTATCTAATCGTATTATTCGGGTCCGAGTTGGGAGTGAGCTGTCTACTGCACATCCCCTTGAGGATGGTGTGCCACAAGGGAGCATACTAAGTGTTACCCTTTTCGCAGTGGCGATTAACAGCGTTATTTCTGTGCTCCCTGATGGTGTTCGTGGCTCTCTCTATGTTGACGATTTATCAATCTCTGTCACTGCGTCACGGATGTCAATGGCAGAAAGGAGGATGCAGATGGCTCTCAACCGTGTCTCTAGATGGGCTGATGACCGAGGTTTTCGATTTTCCTTCAAGAAGACCGTTGCCATGCATTTTTGCCGCATTCGTGGAGTCCACCCTGACCCAAACCTTTTTTTAGACGGGCGTCGTATTTCGTGTTTAAAGGAAACCCGGTTTTTAGGGCTGATTTTTGACAGCCGGTTGACTTGGGTCCCTCACCTGAGGTACGTAAAAGCTGAGTGTCTCAGAGCATTGGGTCTCTTGAAAGTTTTAGCGCACACATACCGGGGAGCTGATCGCAAGACCCTCCTCCTCTTGCATCAGTCTCTGATTTTATCCAAACTTCATTATGGATGTGAAGTTTATTCTTCTGCCTCAGAAGCCCGGCTTCGTAGTTTAGATTCCATACATCATGCTGGTGTTCGTCTCGCCACTGGGGCATTCCGATCTTCCCCGATTTCGAGTTTGTTGGCTGATGCTGGTGTCCTTCCTCTAGACTTGCTCCGCTCTTCCCTTTTGATGCGATGTTGGTATCGCTTATCTCATCTCCCAGACTCTGTGCCCTTTGTCAAGGTCTCTCAAGATTCTCGGTCACCTATTTTTGCCACTCGGCCATCCTTTCCAAAGCCCTTTGGTTTCAGGGTGCAGTCAGTTATGTCTAGCTTCTCTGTTCCTTCTGTGCCGATCACTCCCCACCGTGTCCCGAGGGTGGGCTACTGGCTTCTCCCCAGGGTGACATTTTGTTGTTTCTTCTCATTCAGTAAGGCCTTCCTTCCTTCTCAGGTTTTATTTTCTCTGTTTTTAGAGCATGCCTCTTCTCATGGGGACTCCATACCTGTTTATACTGATGGATCCAAGTCTGATGCGGGTGTGGGCTTTGGTGTGGTTTCCCACCTTCTGTCGAGGTGGGAGCCTCCCTATGACTGCTTCTGTTTTTACGGCTGAGCTGACTGCTATTTTATTTGCCCTTCAGATTCTCTTCACTCTCCCCCACACTGCTTTTACTGTTTTTAGTGACTCACGAAGTGCTCTTTCTGCAATGGAGTCTTTTAATCCCTCTCATCCTTTGCTTTTATCCATTTTAGAGTGGCTTTTCCTTTTAGGGCGTCGTGGACGTCGTGTAGATTTCTGTTGGGTTCCAGCTCATGTAGGAGTGGCAGGGAATGAACGAGCTGATCAGCTGGCCAAGGCGGCAGCGGCTCGTCCCCCTCTTGCACAGTCCCCTCTGTATCGTCTGCCTGTTGCAGATATGCGCTCCTGTATTGCCTCCAGAGTTTGGTGCTGTTGGCAGGAGCATTGGGATGCTGTAGGTGCCAATAAGTTGCGCTCGATTTGCCAGAAGGTGGGCTCATTCAGTTACCAGGGCTTCCCTCGTCAATGGGAGACTGCTTTGTGCCGCCTCCGCATTGGCCACACCCGTTTCTCTCATGGCTTTTTAATGGAAAGGGCTCCTCCTCCATTCTGTGATGACTGTCTGGTTCCCTTGACTGTTCGGCACCTGTTGGTGGAGTGCCCTAGTCTTGAGGATTTGCGTCGTCGATTCCTCTCTGACTACCAAACGGATGGTGGTGTGTATCATCTTTCCTCTGTGCTTGGGGAGGATGCCTGTGCCTTGGGAGGGGCAACCCTCTCGTTTGTGAAGGAGGCAGGACTTTTTAAGGATATTTAGAATTTCTTCATTTTGATTGTGTAGTTTATCCTCTGTTTTTTGTTTTTACTTTTTACTTCTTTGTTATACGGCGGCATATGACCCTGGCAGTTGCGCCGCCATGATTATTAGGAAAAAAAAAATAATAATAATAATTCATTCGCCAGCCAAAGTTCTTCCACTTCTGTGAAACACTATATCGCTCGTCCTAGGAAACTGACAGCAGATACAAACAAAAGCATAATACGGTACATCTTCGCTGGACCATATTAAATGAAAGAAATATTTTATATGCATAATTAATTTGTGTACCTGATAAGCCTGAGCACTAGCAGTAAATGCAACCAACCGTATTCATTCAAACTTATTTTCATTTTTTGTTTTGGCACGTGTAGTAATGGCAAATACCGCAACAGCTAGATACAGCAGCATCAGGAATAATCAAACACAATCTCTGACAAAAAAAAAAAAAAAAAAAAAAAAAAAAAAAAAATCTACTACTAAATATATAACAACACCAATAATCCCCATTGCCATCGCGGTGTTGTTGTTGATGTTGGTGGTGATAACTATAAAAGAGAGAGAGAGAGAGAGAGAGAGAGAGAGAGAGACTATTACACACCTCTTGACCTTCCACTTCAACACAATTATGACCAGGTTCATGGATGAGCAAAAGATTAGTGATGATGAAAACAAAAAGATATAGGTGGCTGTGGGAGATTGGGTAGGGTTGGGCTGGACTGGGTTGGGTTAAGTTGAGGTGGGTTGGGTTAGGGAAGGTTAGGTTACGAAAGGATAGGTCATATCAGGTTAGAATAAACTTGGTTACGTTGGAAAACGAGGTGAGATGAGCTACGTTTGGTTAGGGTTGGTTAGGCTAAATAGAAGTAGGACAGGTTAAATTAGAGAATGGTACCGTACTCAACAATAACTTGAGTCTGAGAAGTTTAACACAGGACACGGTAAGTTAAATTACGCTATGTTAGGTGAGGTTATGGTACCGTACTGTAAATTAATGGGGTTAGAGTGGGAGGTTAGACTTGGGTAGGAAAGGTTAGGTTATGTTAAGAGAGGTTATGGGAGGTTAAGGTACTGTACTTCACATGACAGGTGAGGTCATGTCAAGTTCAGTTTTGTACTGTACAGTAAGTTGAGTTACAGTAGGTTAGGTGCAGCTAGAAATGGCATAAGAAATTCGAAGCTGTGTTGGTGTTAATTTAAGAGGCGCTCCCAATTTAATGGTTACGAAAATGATTTTACTTTCCGTTCAAGCATGGCTAATGGGAATGGCTGAATGATAAGGGTACGAGGAACTCCATATCAGTACTATTCTACAGTACACACACACACACACACACACACACACACAGCAACTCCGTGAAGATGGTGCAGCTCAAACTTTTTACATTTTTGACCCTCTTTCCGCAGCCCAAACGATCCATATCACAATGTGCATCATGTTTGTCGTATATGAAGTATTCCGTAAAGTGTCACGTCAATTAAATCTACAACTCTTTTCTTTTGAATGCCTAACGAGAAGGGACCATTCCAGCATTCATTCAACGTTCTAGAAAAATGCATGAATAAAAAACAGAACATAATATAAACAGCAGTACAAGACCATCCTTCTTGGTGCACACTCTCACCCCGTGATAGCGATATAGGATAGTGCGCCCTCAACATCCTCCCTCCTATGATACGTATCGCAAGGTACACACTCAGGCACGCTAAAAGGCATAGCTCTTAGATGCAGAATCTGATAAAATCTTGGGAGAAAAAAGTAAAGACTTCTATGAATATGCTTATGAACGACGTATACAGGATGGCAGGTGAAAGGAGGTGATAGTGTGTTGTGAGTGTGAGGAGTGGTAATGTGTGGGTGAAGCTGAAGTGTGTGTGAGGTGTGGCATTAAGGTTGGCAGTCTGAGGTGTGGCAATATAATGTGTGGCTGTGTGATGTATAGCAATGTGTGGTGCGGGAGTGTGAGGTATATATAGCAATGTGTGGTGAGGCGATGTATGTCAATGTTAGGTATAGAAATGTGTGGTGAGGCAGCATGAGAAGTGTTATGTGTGGCAGTATGAGGTATAGCAATAAGTGGTGAGGGCGTGTAAGATGTGTCAGTGCAATGTGTAGCAGTGTGAAATGGAGCAATGTGTGGTGAGGCAGTGTGATGTGCGAGTGTGGCGGTGGGAGATACGAATGGTGAGGCAGTGTGCTGTATGGCGGTGGGAGATACGAGTGGTGAGGCAGCGTGAGGTGTGGCTTTATCGTGTGAAGGTGTGAAGTTGAGCTGTTTCTTCTTCTTCACTGTTTAAATATAAGTATTTGCTATGTTTAATTCTTTGATGTGCTTTTATAACTTAAGTCAAGGTATAGTTGCACCTTGATAAAGATTCACTTATTAACTGCATCCTAATTTCTCTCCATCTGTTTCATTACTGAGGGTTTGCCTCTACAACAGTTCTTCAGTCAGTTCTGTTCGTACTTACTGTATAATCGATCCTTCTCCCACAACACACCACCGTAACTCATAAACGTCACAACACACACGTTATTATATTATTTACCTCTTCCTATCCTCCCTGCTTCCATGACCTATCACCCTCCAGACTTGTTCCTCCACCCAATGCTCGGTCATCCTCTTTTTCAGTTTATTCTTCTCTGTATCTCCAGGCTATCATCTCTTACTAACTCGCTCACGTAGTCACAGGTCAGCAACTATTGCGTATCACATAATTACCTTCCCCAAGAAGGCTGAAATTTGTGTAAACACGGATCTTTACTCCACCCTAAGCCACCCACCAACACATACTTTACATCTCTCGTCCTGTATTTCGCTCTCTTTTCAAGTATTTCTTACCAACGAGCTGTATTGATATTACTTCTACGCCAGTCTTTCGCATTTGTAGTCCCTCTCTCTGCATGATGTTGCTCTTCTGTCTCACTTTTCTTTTTTATCATATATCGCCCCCGTGGCTACAATACAATCCAACGGGAATTTGTTACCTACTGAGTAGGCCACAGACAACATTTGGTCATTCAGCGTCCGTGGCCACATTCACTTCACCCCGGGACAAATGGAGCTATAGTAGCCGCAGCGAGAAATGAACGCTGTGGTGGGGCAGGCGGGATGACCTGGGATTCCCCCACTGTTGCCATATCCACATGTCACCAACCATAGAGGTAGGATATCACCGACCATCGGCCACTGCTGCAGCCCCGCTCCATGATCCTTACCCTGTGTCTCTGGCTTTCTCTTTCTCTCTCGGCTTCTATATAAACTGGTGTATTTCCGAAACTAATTATGAAATTATTATGACTTTTGTTCCACACCACCACTGAGGTAAAAATCAAGGAGAGTTTTCTGTATAAAGGTTCCCCCCCCCTTGTCTGAGGGCAGATCAGTTCTGGCGAGTGTATAATTATAGGTCAGGCGAAGGTATCGGCAAGGCCGCACTCCCCCGCTCATATGCCACATTTAGGAGGGGGGGGGAACCTTTATACAGAAAACTCTCCTTGATTTTTACCTCAGTGGTGGTGTGGAACAAAAGTCATAATAATTTCATAATTAGTTTCGGAAATACACCAGTTTATATAGAAACCGAGAGAGAAAGAGAAAGCCAGAGACACAGGGTAAGGATCATGGAGCGGGGCTGCAGTGGTGGCCGATGGTCGGTGACATCCTACCTCTATGGTCGGTGACATGTGGAAATGGCAACAGTAGGGGAATCCCAGGTCATCCCGCCTGCCCCACCACAGCGTTCATTTCTCGCTGCGGCTACTATAATGGATGTCGAGTACCTCCGACTTCTTCCTCCCCCACCTTATCCTTTCTCCCTCATTTTCCTTTCCTTTCTCCCTGATTCCTTCGTCTTCTTACCCCCTGACTCTTTCTCTTTCCTCTCCTTTCTCTGTGTCTCCTATTCTTCTTCTTCCCCTGCCTCCTTTCTCTTCTTATCCTTCCTGTCTCCCTCCCTTTCGTCCTCTTTCTCCCCTCCTCTGCTATCCACATGCTTCCCCCTTCCCCTCCTATCTCTACATTTTCCTCTTCCTCTTTTCCCTGTACACCCCAACCTCCGTTCTTCCTTCCATCTGTCTCAGCTTATTTCAAACTAACCTAACCCAGCCCAACCCTTCCTTGGATCTACGCGTAACCTTACCTAATGTGATATAAAAGATGGAATATAACTCAGGCATACAATACTGCACTGCCTGCTAACAGTGAATGGGATCTTTCTCACTGATTAGGGGTTTTGTAAATATTTGTGAGCAGCGATATCTGGAAGTGAATGTAGCTACTGCAGATGGGGAGTAAAATGATGTTACAGAGAGAAAAAGTGATTCATACTGTAACGTGCTGGTGAATGGAGAAAAACACAACATGCTGTCAAAAGGTCGGAGGGAATGTGAAATTTGTTATCATTAATGTGACGGATTCGCCAAGTCTTGCCATCAAGGCTGGGTGTTTTGTGAGGAGGGAGAGGAAGTAGGCAGCAAGGGAGGCACAAGATTGTCCCAGGGAGAGAGCAACTTCACCTTAAGGGTCACTGGTGGTATGGTGGTTGATGCATGTATTATGTCCTGGCACCACCAACAAAATGCACACATACAAATATAGTTTCTTACATGTTACCGCCACACCATCAACCTCCACTGAATATTAAAATCTAACAGCCAGTCCTTTACTGCCCTATCAGGATTATAGGTGCCCGGGACAAGGCTGCTTATTCCAAACATTAACCCGTCACGTCCCGACCGATTTTGCACCTCCGATACCCTCGAATCCCGAGCTATTTTGGAAAAAAAACTTTTGGCTGAAACCTCCACTTCTGGTGAGAAACATCGAAAATTCATACAGAAATGACTCACCTGAGGTTTAAAATACTCGATACAGGTAGCAGTACCCCCTTACCTTACTGGGTTTTCTATCAGGCTCGCTCCAAAGAAAACGAGTTCTATGGGAGGGTAACTATTCCACACTACTCATAAACTGTATTTATTTATTTATTTGGTATGAATTTATATGTAGTACGAGAGTATATTGGTTTTCAAACAGTAATATAGGCATTATAGGCATTGTTTCACTCACTAACTCATCAACATACCTGACCTTTTTTGGCAACATTACCTGATCATCATTTCTGACTGTTTCTTCCTCTAATACTATGTAAACTTTGTCCTCCACTTTGTCATCAATTGGGGAATCACTCTGGCCCTGAATGTCTTTACTGGCCAGGTCACTGGTAACAGGTGAATAACCGAGACAATGGCGTGCGGGGGGGGGGGAGGTTATGCGGTGTAAGCCATTGTCCCTGCCTGGCATCATGTAGAGGAATAGAGGAAGGTGTCCCGTGTATATGTACCAAAAATCACATGCGAAAATTGAAAATTGTGCAAATTATAAACCTTGCAATTGCGTGACATAACAGTACGTCAACGGGACTAGCTGTGACAAAACGTTGCGACGTACCCATACGTCGATGGGATGCCTTGGGTTAAAGGAGAGGATATAATGATAAGTATTCCCATACCTATCTACCATCATTTTCACCAGCACCACAATTATCACTACAATCTCCTTCATTCTATCAATGCAGCTACCACCACAACCACCATTACCTCCACCACCGTCACGAACCTCTGCTGTCTTTCATTTCCATCATCACCGCCGCCGCCGATGCCATTACAGACTTCCCCTTGCCACACGACTCCCTTATCTTGTCATTAACATTTTCATGACCTCCTTGTCTCCCCCATTAACACATGCAGCTTATAGTGGGCCGGATGAACAATGACGAAGAAGTGGTCAGGTGACGAAAGTAATGCAGGTTAGGAAGCTAATGATGAAAACTAGTGTATTTGTTGACCACATCTGTTGGACTCCCAGAAAAGCATGATTAAATGAATGAAAAATCAGATGCTTGGCAACCCCAAGACTTGTAAGAGGCAGAGATGCTTGGCCCCTCTAGGTTTGTGGGAGAGAGTTTTCAAGTCCTGCAAAATTTTAGCAAAACCTAAATATGAGTATATCAAACACCGTGCATCCTAGAGCAAAAGTAAGGGGCACTAACTCCCTTCCAAGACTAACACATCAGACTTCAGCCTTTTCTACAGACTCACACGTTAATTATCAAATTTTCACGACAAAGAACGAGTCTCACGGCACAACATAGGCTAGGGTGCAGTACCAGATGCTGCGCTGGCTAACATAACGCAAAAACACAGTCAGTCATCAACTCTGTAATGCAGTGACATGGGCGTTTCAAGACCTGGCCTCTAAGAGGGTCAGGCAAATGTCAGAATCAGCTATCCTCACTAGACGTGAGAAATAACACTTTTTATTGCTGTTAAGTGACAAGCAATTTCCCTCGAGTTAAAAGTAGTATTCCGTTCTCTGGGTTTAAAATAAAAAGTCTCTAACAACTATTTCAAGAACTGAAAATTTTAAATATTTTATTACTGCGACTGTCCGATTTTTTTTTTTCTGTAGCCAGTACCTTGGGGGGAAAACAGCAGTGTTTAAAAAATTTTCAAGACGTGGTACATCTGAACTAATGTACGGTTGCTACTGCCATTCTATATCATTAAGATGTTTCCCCTTTAATCATCATCATCATCATCATCCAGACCTCCTTTCCCACCCAAAGGCAGGGTGAGGAGAAGCAATGTCCAGATAGCCCAAATTTGCCCAGTCCAATGGGCCATGCTTCCATTCACTCATCATTCAAGCCCCCAGAATCCTGGCACTATCGGATACACCAAAAACATTCATCACATTCTGTAGCTTCAAATAAATGTATCCGATAGAGTCAACCCGGATGCTGTCACGTTAATAAGGGGTGCCAAAATCCCTGATCATGCACTTCTCCTCACAACAGTCATCCACCTAGCTCGATCTCTTGTCAGTTCCCTAGCCTCATTGACTTTCAAATCTCTCTTCTTCACACGCTTGTCCACCCTATCTCTCCACCTTCTCCTTGGCCTACCTCGCCTTCTCTCTCCTTCAGATTCGCTCAGGTATACCTTTTTCACCACTCTATTGTTATCTATTCTTTCCACATGACCATACCATCTCAGTACACTCTCTTCAATTCTGGTGTCCACAGACTTCCTCACTTCACACTTTTCACGAATCACATTATTTCATATCCTATCCACCCTCTTTACTCCACGTATATTCCTCAGCAGTCCCATCTCCACTGCTCTTACTCTTGACTTTCATTTTCATGCCACACCATAGCAGGGTTAGCATCAAAGTGGGTAACCCGGTTTTACCCACCCGGTTTTTTTTTCAGTAAAACCCACTTAAAAAAAAAAAAAAAAAAAAATTTACCAACTTTACTGTTTTTTTAAAATAATGTATTAAATAACAAATTCAGTTTATTTGATTAAATGGTTATATTTTTGCACACATATCAGAAGTAAATAAGAGCTATTTAATCATATTCTATTTCGCTGGCTAAAAAAACACAACCGCCAAGTATTTATAATATAATATCTTGGAAGGATAATCTTAGTGATTAAAAAAAAAAAAAAAAAAAAGAAGCTTATTACATTTCTCATCACCAACAAAAAAACATGCTCTTTGCCAATTTGAATGTTGTTCTTTGATTTTTTCAAAACTATTCATAATACTTCTATTTTTCTAATAGCTTTTACAACCATTATCCTTTTCTTTTGAAATGATAATATTTTTGTGTCACAGTAAATTATGGTTCTTGTCATGTTACCTAATCAATATAACAAAAGAACTTTTTTTTTTTTTTTTTTTTTCAAATAAGAATGCAATTCTTTGCCTCAGTGATAAATTAAAAATAACACTTCACTTCTAAATGAATAACCAACATGCAATAACAATATTTCCTGAAAAATAATAACATTCTTCATTACTGCAATTTCTACATAATGAGTGTAAACATGGCACCTGTGCTTGTGTTAAAAAATCCTAATAGTATGTAGCTTGAATTCAAGGTAAATTTCCTTGGTTTTCATCTGGTGAATACAAACATTACAGCCAGCACTACCTGTCTCTGATTTTGAAAGTTTTAAAATTAAGAGTAAATTTGTTTTTGATAGATATGGTGTTTAGTTTTATTAAGGAGTGGGGTAAATTTGTTATATACAGTAATCATTATTGGAGTTACCTTACACTCTATGTTGTCTCATATCATTACCAAATATCAATAATTCTATAGAAATATATTATAAACATTGCTTTCTGTTTAAAATAGAATTATTTTTTAGGCTTAGATATATGGTTACCAAAAGCTATTATTACTGTTAAGATAATGTGTGAAATCATTTATGCAACAGAATTTTCAGTAATAATTGTTTAGCAGATTGAGAAATGTAAGTATATAATAACCAAAGAAAGGAGAGTAGCAAGGCAAATGACTCCTTCTCCTACTATTGTGTAATGTGGACTGATCTTTGCCAGCTCATGAGTTGTGCAGTGCTCTAAAGCCTCTCATGTTGATGCATTTTTTGCTGTGTAACAGGCAGCCAAGGATAACAGCCAAACAGGTCAATACATGATTGTGTTCCTTTCCCTCATTCAAATAACTGTATGAAAAAGATGATTTTATTGAGCTATTCATAATTATGTATAGGAGAAACATTATTTTATTTAAATTTAAGGTAAACTTTGAAAAAACAAACTTTTGCCTGGGTTTTGTGGGTATTTTGTGAAAAAACCCGAAAATGCCCAGGTGGGTTGGGCTGTTAAAAAAAAAAAAAGTGTTTTTTTTTGCCAACCCTGCACCATAGTCTCACATCCATATGTTAAAGTTGGCACTAACACTCTCTCATGTAAGCCTCGTGCAGCTGCAACACTCAAGCCTCAGCTTCTTATCAAGGCCTTCATTGCACTAGCTACTTTTCTTCCTTGTGTCACTCTGCTTTAAATTTTGCACATTTTCCTCTCTTTTCTACCACTGTACCCGGGTACTTGAACTCTCTCACCAATGCCAGTCTCACTCCATTCACTGTAACATCACACTGGGAGTCACCTTCTCTCTCGGTAACCATCACTTTACCCTTTTCTACGTTTACTCTGAAGGCACAGACATCAGCAAAACTCTGCGCTAGCCTACCAAGTTCTTGTCCGGTACTTGCAAGCAGTACTGCATCATCAGCATACAACAAATTTGAGATATTTCATCCATCACCATTCATTACCAACGCCATCCCTCTCTCCATTACTCGTGTTTTTACTTCTCTTAACACCCCATCCATATATATATTGAACAACCATGGGGACATCACACAACCTTGTTGCACGCCCACACCGATCGTGAACCATTTACTTAGATGCCCATTAACCCTTACACATGCTTCACTACCATCATAAAAACTCTTGACGGCACGTAGCAGCTTACCATCTACACCGTACATGCGCAAAACTTTCCACAATCCCTCTCTGTCTAATTTGTCATATGCTTTTTCCAGATCCATGAATGCCTTAAACACCTTATGGTCCTTCTCACAAGCCTTCTCTGCTAGCTGTCTCACTGCAAATATTTGATCCACACATCCTCTGCCATTCCTAAAGGCACCCTGTTCATCACTCACTAGGACTTCTGATATCTCTCTTACTTTCTCTATAATAATTCTTCCATATACCTTCCCTACCACACTGAAATCTTATGCCATGATAATTATTGCATTCACTTCGCTCACCTTTATTTTTGTACAAGGGTACAATCACAGCCTTTTTCCACGCTGCAGGCACAGTCACACTCATCCATGCCTTCTTACATATCTCCAACAAGCACTTCATTCCACTCTCTCCACTACACCTCATCAAGCCCAGCTGCTTTCCCATTTTTCAGCCTCTTCACAACACTCTTCACCTGTGCGAGTGTCACGTCTCCTGGTACTGCATTCCATCTCTGCATGCCCCGAACACCAATCATGTTTACAGCCGCTCTGCTCTTTCTATTCCCATTCATCATGCTTTCAAAATATTCTTTCCATCTGGTCCTTACTTCATCTCCATGGGTTAATAATCTACCACCTGCATCCTTCACACCATCACATTTCTTTCCACTTTCACTTCTACATTTCCACACCTCTTTGCAGAAGAACTTCCTATCTTCAGAATAGTTCACATTCATTTTTCTTCCTAGATCATCATTTACCTCCTTCTTTTTCCTCCTCACTAGTCTCTTTACGTGCTTCTTGCTCTCAGTACACTCAGTTCTTATTTCAACTGAACCCCCATCCTGTAACCACTTTAGCCACTTCTTCCTCTTTTCCTCCACCGCTCTCTTAACCTCCTCATCCCACCATGCCGTACCTTTCTTCTTTGTTGTTACTCTTACCACACCACACAAAACTTTAGGATTCCTAACTAAGCAATCACTCTATGCATTCCACAGGCTGTCCAGATCCATTTCATTCCAGTTCACTGATTCTAACTCCTCCTCTACTTTGGTCCTGTAATCATCTGCCATTTCTTTGATCCTCAGCTTCTCAACTTTCAGTCTTTCTCCCTGACTGCTCCTCTCCCTTCTCTCAGCTTGATCTCGCATACCACAATCAAATGATCTGACAGACCTCCACATCGTCTTCTCTCGGCCCTCGTATCAGCAACCATTCCCATTATTGCCCATTCCACGAGCATGTAATCAGTCAGGCTTCTTTCAACACGATCTCCGTTTCCTCTATACCCAGTATATTTATGTGCATCTTTGTGTTTGAAATACGAGTTACAAATGCACATCTTCCTCTCTTGACACATATCCTTTAGTTGCTTCCCATTATCATTTTCTCCTGGTACTTTCAAAGAGAAAAATTCACTTAGTTCACCATCCACACGCACTGCAGCCTTCGCACCATCGTACATACTCTTCACAGCATTCAACAACTTCCCATCTACCCCTTATATTCTTAACACTTTCCACAATCCTTGTCTATCCACCTTGTCATATGCTTTCTCCAAATCCATGAAAGCCGCATACAACTTCTTTCCCTTCTCTAGAAACTTTTCCACTAAAGATCTAAGAATGAATATCTGATCTACACAACCTCTTCCCTTCCTGAAGCCTCCCTGTTCTTCTCCAACTAATTTCTCTGTTCTTTCTCTAACTCTGTCTATAAGTATCCTACCATACACTTTTCCTATTATACTAAGAAGACAAATGCCCCTATGATTACCACACACTTCTTTTTCCCCTTTTCCTTTGTACAAGGGAATAATTATACCTGACTTCCAATCCTCCGGGACTCTACCTTCCTCCCAGGCCAATCTGCACATCTTCCACATCCATTCTACTACTATCTCTCCCCCATGCTTCAGCATTTCACCACACATGTCATCAGTTCCTGGGGCTTTCCCCGATTTAACCTTCTTCATTGCTTCCACAACTTCTATCCTACTGATTTCTTCCTGTCTTCTCACCTCCCTCCTCCCAGCCATTCCCCAGCCACTTATACTCGCAATACTTCCATCCTCTATGTTCAACAATTCCTTAAAGTCTTCTCTCCATCTGCTTACTTTTTCTCCCTTCTCCACTAGTAATCTACCATTTTTATCTTTCAATCCCCTGCTAACTTCACTTCCACCTTGTCTTACTCTTTTCACCTCTTTCCAGAACATTTTCTTACAGTCCCTCCACTTTACACTCAAATTCCTTCCAAATTCCTCATCCACTCTCTTCTTACTCTCTCTTACTAATCTTTTCACCTCTCTCTTTCTTTCTACATATAACTCTCTCTTCTGCCTCTCAACTTCTTCCACGCCCCTATTTCTCATCCATTCATTGTATGCTTTCTTCTTTTGTGCCACAGCCTGTCTCACCTCTTCAGTTCACCACGCTGTTCCTTGCACCCCCCTCCGTCTTCTCTTCCTTCCACACACCACATCACATGCTGCACATATTTCTTCTGTAAATATCCTACACACACCTTCCACGTCTCCCATCTGCTCCAATTCATATTTGCCCAATCGTTCCTCCACTTCTCTCTTGTCTATCTGTCTATCTATTGCCAGACGCCTCAATCCCGTTTGGGGTGGCCGCAAACAAATCGCCTCCAAGTCGCCCTGTCCCCCGCCATTTCACTGCCCTGCTCCCAACTCACACACCCCTCTCTCATATACCTCTCCACCCCATCTCTCTTGTACTCTGCCTTTTTCTCATCCTCTTGTAACCTATCTATTCTCCTTGCAACTACTCCTTCCTCTCGTCTTTCCCTTCTTCTATTCCTCCATCTTACTTGAATCCTAATTCTGGCCACCACCAAGTAGTTGTCAGAAAGTCCACTCCCCCAACCTCTATAAGCTCTTGCATCCATTACACATCTTCGCATCCTTTCGTCCACACACACATAATCCACTAAAAATATGGCCCTAAGAGGCTTGGCTGGTGTGTAATCAGAGCGGTACGATATTTCTATCTATCTATCTATTGCTAGACGCCTCAATCCCGTAAGGGGTGGCCACAAACAAATCGCTTCCATGTCGCCCTATCCCCAGCCATTTCATTGCCCTGCTCCCAGTTCACACCCTCCTCTCTCATATACCTCTCCACTCCGTCCCGCCATCTCATCCGTGGCGTTCCTCTCCCTCTCCCCTCCCTCCACCTCACTCACATACACTCTCCTCGTCAGTCTCTCGCTCTCCATCCTCTCCAAATGTCCAAACCACCTCAGTGTGTTTCTCCTAACGCTTCCTATCACATCCACATCCACACCACAACGCTCCTTCACTTCCTCATTCGTCAGTCTGTCTCTCCAAGTGACTCCACATGCTTCTCTCAAATAACTCATTTCCACTGCTCTCACTCTTGACTTCTGTCCCTCTAACAAGGTCCAAGCTTTACTACCATACGTTAGAGTTGCTATCACAATACTGTCACGTAGTAGCTTTTTCACTTCCAGGCTCACTTCCCTGTTTCTTATCACTGCTTTCAAGGAACCAGCAACCTTCCTTCCCTGTTGAACCCTTTCAAACACTTCACCCTCCAAACTTCCATCCTTACTCATCACACTACCCAGGTACTTAAATGCACTTACATTTTCCATTTCCTCCTCATGCATCCTCACTGTACATTCACTGACTTCATTTCTCTCGAAGACCATAATTTTACTCTCCCCTACATTCACTTTTAGATTCCGTTTCTTACACACTCACCCAAACTCATTCACCAAGCCTTGCAGTTCCCCTTCGTCTTCACATAACAACACAGTATCATCTGCAAACAACAGTACAGGGAGTATCCAAACACTGCCCTTTCTCACTAGGGCTGCTCCAACATCCACTGCCCTACCTTGTATCTCTTTTGTAACCCCATCCATATAGATTGAACAACCATGGAGACATGACACATCCTTGTTTCAGTCTTATATATCTCTGCTAATAATATTAAAAGATCTTTCTATTTCCTTTTCTGATATGATGATGATGATTGGCGGCGGCGGTGGCGATGGTGGTTTGAAGATGAACGATAATGATGATTTTATAATGATGATGATTGTTGATTATGATGATGATGATGATAATGATGATGATAATAATAATAATATTAATAATAATAATAATAATAATGATAATAATAATGATAATAATAATAATGATAATAATAATAATAATAATAATAATAATAATTATCGATATCATCATTATCATCAACATCATCATAATGATAATAAAAAAAATAATAAAAAAAAAAATGATAATAATAATGATAATAATGATAACTAACAGAAACGGAGATCACAAACGCTGTAAGGGTTGTATTCTAAATGACTTTGAAAATTTCCTAGCTCCTTTGCCTTAGCGATTTCCTCTGTACCGTACTCCGTAATATATTGTATGGCACTGATGCGAACTATGGCGCTATTAAAAGATAAAGAAAATGTTGAAGTGTAAGAAGCAAACAAAATCGATAAGGAAGAGGTGCTACGAAGTCCACCTAGATTTGGGCACTAATATCACACTCAAGCTCCATCTCCAGCATTCAAGATCCGATACTAGAGAGGGACGCCTTCACGCGGTGGCACTAAAATGGCCAGACGGCTTCACTGCCCGGATATACAAACCTCCCTCAACTCATTCCTTGTCCCCCGAAAGAAGGATGGTTGAGTGATGGAATAGTAAAGTTTAGTCTGCTGTTCACTGGGTTCACATACTGTATAGATAGATCTGAGGAAGGGCGGGTGTTGGAAGGTCAAGCTAAAGCGAGAAGAATGCTAATTTTACACGGCATCTCCATAACTGTGTCTAATTACTCTATTATGGCGTGGGCAAGGTAGGTTAGGGGTGGGGTGAAGTGAGGGTGCGGTGATTTGTTGTGTAAGGGGAGTTTGGGAGGAGTAGGCGTGAGGAGCGGAAAAATAGGTGTGGTTGAGTGGGTGAGAAGGAAATGTTGTGATGGGAAAGGCTGAGAATGAGAGTTATGTGGATGTAAGGGTGTAGAGGAGTGTTTGGGACAGGGGAGGGGAAGGATGAGGGAAGAAGGAGAATGATGAGGGAGGTTGGGGAAAGGTGAAGGAGGGTGAAGGGAAAGGGAACTATACGGAAGAAATGGGTGAGATTGTAAGGGTGAGGAGAATATAAGTTTGAGGGAGGAAAAGGTATGAAGGAAGGAAGGAGAGGAGGGCAAATTGTGAGGGGGGGGGGAGGATGTGATGAAGGAAAGGAAGAAAGTGTGTGATTGGGAAGGTGAGGAAGAAAGGAGAAGGTGTAGAAGGAAAGAAAGGGTGAGAGGAAGGATGGTAGGATGAATGGATGTGAAAGTGTGGATGAACGTAGTGTGTGGAGTGAGATAATGAAGTGAAGGGATGAGGAAGGGTAGGGATGGAGAGAGGGAAGGGAGAGAGGGAGCTGAGAAAGTGATGATGAGTGTGAGAGTGAGCGATTGAGAGGCAAGGGTGAGGAAGGGTTTACTTTAAGAATGTTAGAGAGAAGTGAAGGGTGTTATTTGCGGGGTGAGGAGACTGTGAGGAAAGGACTGAGTAAGGAAATAGGATGTCGAGTGAGGAAAGAAAAGTATCAAGATTAGGATATGACAGAGCAATGAGGAAAGGAATGGTTGAGGAGAATAGGATGCTAGAGAGAAGATCAGAAAGTATGAGAGTGAGGATGAGGATGAGGGATGAGGAAGAAATGATAAGGGTGAATAAGATGGGACGATGATACGAGTATAACTGATAAGAATAGAATAAATGAGAGAAAGGTTGTAGTATGTAGAGGAGAAGGGTGAGGGTGAATGGAAGGAGGGAATGAGGCAAGAATGAAGAACCTGGCGGTAAGGGAAGGGTATGAGAGGATGGGAGGAGAGTAAGGGATACAAAGAGTGAAAGAGGTAAGAGAGAGAGAGAGAGAGAGAGAGAGAGAGAGAGAGAGAGAGAGAGAGAGAGAGAGAGAGAGAGAGAAGTACAGGTTCTGAATCAAGACAGAGACTGTAATGTAAAATAGGTTAAACAGACTCTAAGGTAAACGTGTGGGAAATAAAAAGGAGAGGATATTTAAAGCGAAAAATAATTGTGACGATAGCTGACACAATAGTGAACAAGACAAAAACATAGTGAATGGATTTATTAAAGACTGAAATCCCACCTCTCTCTCTCTCTCTCTCTCTCTCTCCCTCTCTCTCTCTCCTATGAGTCTCTCTCCTATGAGCAAAATTAAATTGCGGAAGCATGACAGCAATAAAATAAGTAGTCAATATATTAAAGAGGAAAATGGAAAATGCATTCACTTCTTCACAACGAGGGTCTCTTCTTTGTCAATGAAAAACTGACTGGCGATACAGTATTAATTACTTGATATTGGTGTCACCAGAACAGCATGCGAATGCTGGTTACACTGGTTAAGGATACATACTGTACAGATGCATTACTAATGCAAAAAACATGACAATAATTCATAACCCAAACAAAACCTAACTACAGCATAACTATGTCTGTCATCATTCATTCATGGATAATATGACGATGATAATGATAATTATTAGCCTATCATTGTACTACATACGGATTTAATGGTACGGTAAGCAAAATTCCATTTGCGGGTATGACATACAGATGTATATACCCAGTTACTTACACTTTTTAAAATCTGCACGTCAAACCAACTTTATGCTGAGTTATGAACAGTCCTGGCCTACAGTACAGTGGTGATAGGAGTGTTTCAGGAGGCTCACAGCAACACAGCATCAACTCCCTTAATATGGTCCATCCCCCAAGATGAACTGTGTAACTATCGAACATTATCTCGTTCGTTATACTCTGATAAGTGATTCGTGAATCAATAAACACTGTACAGTCATTTACAGCTTCTCGTTCTCATCATAAACGATTGTGAAATAATGCCTACAAAATCTGTGGACGTTTTTCTCCAAATAACAGGACAAATGATTCATCATAAATCCCTCATAACTTGATAACTAAGCACAGTCTGACATATTATCACACTGTACGTACATTGTGTATTAGAATTTTCCAAAGATTTCATCCTCCAATTTAATGTATTGTTTGCTGAGTCACCCTGTATATGCTTGTAGGTCGAAAAGCACTCTGTGAAGTAATGTTATTCAGCAAGTTCCCAGATTTTCTTGGTTAACGATGCAGTAAAAAGGTACCTGGTGAAGCGTGCATATTTTGCTACGTTTTTGTTGACTCTGGCATTCAGATATAAATTTTTGGCTTAAAAACAGAATTAAGACGTGTTTATCAGCATTTTATGTAAGCCATTATTAGGGTTCCACACATTATGAAGATCCTTTATTTGTCTCTCTCTCTCTCTCTCTCTCTCTCACACACACACACACACACACACACACACACACACACAATAGGCATAAGTCAAGCGTCAGTGTATTTCCCAGATAAATTCCTTCAGTATTATCACTATAGATAGGTACAGTAGATAGATAATGATGGTGAGGTAGGAGGTGTAGTCATAAGTGTAAATACAAATTAGATTGGTTGAAAGAGATAGATAGAGACAAATAGATAATAGGTAGATAAATGGACAAACAGACAATAGATAGACAGATAGATAAAGACAGGGAGGTAAGAGCGACAATCTTAAATCTAAGAACAAATGTTGGCTTCCGACCAACTTATCAGGTACTAACTTCCTACGTGACAGATTCAGTGAGTTACAGAGAGAGAGAGAGAGAGAGAGAGAGAGAGATAACAATTTCCGAGCGATTTATAGTAATGTACAAACTAAGGTAATCTGTAACAAAAGTTAATTTTTTAGGGAAAAAGATGTGTGTGTGTGTGTGTGTGTGTGTGTGTGTGTGTGTGTGTGTGTGTGTGTGTGTGTGTGTGTGTGTGTGTGTGTGTGTGTGTGTGTGTGTGTGTGTGTGTGTGTGTGTGTGTGTGTGTGTGTGTGTGTGTGTGTGTGTGTGTGTGTGTGTGTGTGTGTGTGTGTGTGTGTGTGTGTGTGTGTGTGTGTGTGTGTGTGTTTCGTGCCTCATGCGATGCGATGCGATGCGATGAAGGTCGAGGGCTAGCCTTTTCAACGGCCCCTCTTTTCTTAATTTTCCTTTTGAGTGGTGGGCTCCTTTATTTTCTTTAGCCTTTTTATCCAACATGTGTGTAGATATTTCTTTATTGTCTCCAATTTGTTTTCTTGAAACAGAATCCGTCCAGTAATATCTTCTTTATTTTCGGTATATGGTTGTTGTAATTCGTGTATCTTACTCCTTTCTTCAGTATATTCCACGCAGTCCAGTATGAAATGTTTTAGGTCTTCTCTATTTTTTCCGCTCATCACACACTTTGTCTCGTTATCATTTCTCTTGAATCTTTTTCTTTCTCCCAAATCTAATGTATGTGTTTTACATTTAAATAGTGTTACAGAAGCTGGTGTGTTATCATATAGTTCTACATTTCCTCCCATCTCCCTTTTCCATTTCTTATAAAGTCTCATTGTGCTCTTATTTTCCATTTCACTTCTCCACTTCTTTGTATCCAATTCCTTTATCTTATCTATGAACTCCTCCTTTGAAATCATCTTCAGCCTTTCCATACTAACATTTAATTCTTTTAGGCTACTATTGTATTCTTTCATCCACTTACTTGTTTTCATTTCCTTTAACTCTTCAGCTATTTCATAGAGTAATCTGTTATTTCCCTCCTTTATGACATTTTGCAAATACAATAGTTTAGATCTCTTTACTTTTGTCTCCATTAAAGTGGCCCCAACTTCTGTTAAGTCCACTAATTGGTATATATTTTGCTGCACCAAGTATTACCCGATATACTGAATTTTCTGTAACTTGAAGCTTTTTTGTATCTTTCTTTTTATAATCCACTACACTTGCTCCATACATTATAGATGGTAATGCTACGTTTCTCCAGTAAACTTTTCCAATCATGAGCTTATTGCAACTTCTTGATATTACTGAATGTTAAATTTGCTAATTTTGATGCCTTCTTAAACATGTTTCCTTTATGCTTTTCAAAATAATTTTTCTTATTTATTTCAATGCCCAGATACTTTAAGGCAGGGGTTCTTAACTTGGGGTCCGTGAAGGTCAGAACAATTGAGAACAATTTAGCAATATTGCTTGATGCTATTTGGCAGCATTAGCTGAAAAAAAAAAAAAAAATCGAAGAGTCTTGAAGAATTCTGGTGTTCGTTGACACAAGCCTACCCTCGTCTGCATGGCAAAGCGAACTATGGGTACTCTGATTCCGTTTGCTACTACATACTTTTGTGAGTCAGTGTTTCAGCTTTTGTTTCTATCAAAACGAAAAGTTGAAATCAACTGGATATCAGAGATGACATGCGTGTTACCTTGTTAAAGACCATTCCACAATTACATCTTATTCGTGCCAAACAACAACAACCTTCTCACTGAAATGAACTTTTGACTAGAATTATAGTTTTGTTTTGTTTAATTTGCACAAGTTGGATGTATTTCACTTTTTCATTGAGTGGCCTTTAGTTTTTGCTCGAAAAAGAGTGAGAAACATAATTCTTTGTAAAGACTGTTTTATACTTTGTGTATGTCATACACTGCATGAGGTAGTTTTCAATAATACAAGGTATATTCATTGTATGCAAAATGTTTTATGTGCTAATGTGCATTTTTTCTTGGGAACAGGTCCATAGCTTTCACCAGATTCTCAAAGGGGTCCGTGACTCAATAAAGGTTAAGAACCACCGCTTTAAGGATTCTACTACCTCTATTCCTTCAATTTCCGTTGGCTGATCTTTCATATTGAAGATAATAAATTTGCTTTTTTTGTTTATTTATTTCCAATCCACAGCTTTTACCAACATTCATTAACCTCCTAATATTTGCCTTTGCTTCTATCACTGATTGTGAAAACTGTAAACCGTCATCTGCAAAGAATATGGTGTTTATTTGAAATTTTTCGTCTCTACAGTATATCCCAACCCCGTTTTTTCCATTTCGTGTATTATCTTGTAGTCAGTAATTAGAGTTGTTGATCCTGTACAGCCTTGCCGGATACCACTAGTTATTTCTATGTCTTTTTCCGCCTCTGAGACTAAACATAGTTTTGTCTTGTCATCCTTATAAATTTCAGCTATAACATCTATCATCTTTTTGTGGCTTTTTATTTCTTTCAGCATGTTTATAATTTCTACCCTTTTTACAGAGTCATATGCTTTGCTAAAATCAATTGCAGCAACAAAGAGCAGAATCTTTTTCTTATAATTCATCTCTATACAGTATTTTAAAATCAGAATATTATCCTCTATTCTTCTTCCTTCCGTAAACCCAGCCTGCATTTCATTATCTGTCTTGTTTATTTTTATGTGCTGTTCTGTTTTTCTTTTCAATACAGACAAATATTTTATATGCTATATTTGTTAAAGCTATTGGTCTAAGTCTTTTACAGTTGGAATTTTCTTCTTAGGTATCATTTTTGTCTTTGAGATTTTCCAACTATCTGGTACTGTCCCATCTTCTATTATTTTGTTAAAGGGATTTGTCAGCATTTCTATACATATATCACTTTCTATTAGACATTTGTATCATTCAGGTTTTAACCCATCCGGCCCGGCAGCTTTCCTATTTTTTAGCATTTTTCTACTTTTTTTTACCTCCTCTCTGCTAGTTTCCAAAGTATCCATTGGTTGTATTACTTTCATTTCTTTTAATGCCCCATCCAAATGCTCCCTTATTATGCCTGCTATTTCACAACTAGTTCCTTGTCGTAACTTGGATTTGCTTTTGCAGGAGTAACGGGATATATGGAAAAAATAGTCATGCCATTTCCTTTCTGCAAAAAAACACAACTTCAGATGATTATTTTTCTTTCGTAGCTAGTATTTGTAGGGAGAACAAGAAGTATTGAAAAACTCGGTATTATCGTTTCCTTGTCCTTCCTGTCAAACAAATCAAGGTTACGAGTGGGAATCGATCGTAAATAAGCTCCAGAATCCCACCACAGGTCTGCTTGATAAGTGAGTGGTGCTTTGGTAGTGTGGACAAACCTCGGAGAAATACAGGGATTGGTTGCTGTTGTAAGTTTAGCACTGTCAAGGTTCAGATGAAGCTGTATCAACATTTACTTTACTGATAGTGTGAACGAACCTTGGAAAAGCACATGGATGGGTAAGTGTTCCAGCATTGTTATTCAGAGAATTATATAGCTTCCCTTGGACCTAAGCAGCGTTAAATTTGCACCATTTACCCATTTTGCATCAAGTGAACTAACCAAGAAAAAAAGTTTATTTCTTTACAGCCTACTAAGTACGGAGTTTGCCAGCAACCCTTCAGGGAATCGAATCTGGCCGTGGTACATGACTGGCGTCCCGAATGCCTATTATAACAGCCTTTGAGAAAGCCAGATATCTGTAATTAAGAATTTATATTGGAAAATGTATTCCAGATAATACTGAGACTGTACCCGCAGATAATGAAAATCTTTTCTTTTTCTTTTAATCGCAGTCAAGCTTGTAGTGGACCCAGATTATGCTTTTAAGAACGCCAGCACGTTTTAGCGTGGCTCAGCACTTAACTACCCGCGATGTTATCACATGATGGTGGTGTGGAGGCAGGGTTATAGCGCCTTAACATGGGGTGAAGGTGGTGGAGTGGTAATGGATTGTAGCAAGCACATGGTATACACAGGGTGTCCGAAAACTGTTTATCACACTTTATCGTGTTAAAATATATATATATATATATATATATATATATATATATATATATATATATATATATATATATATATATATATATATTAGTAAAGATACAGGCTAGTAAGAAATTAAGCAGCAACATGTAAAACAACTTAAATTCTGTAGACATCCTCAAGCACTTCATATACTGCTTATCACAATTTTATGATGTAAAAAAATGACAAATATATATTGGGAGAAATTAGGCAGCAAGTGGTAGAACAACTTAAGTTTTTCTTGGCATCTGAGTTACTTAGCACACGCTTATGCATAAAATTGAATAGAACGGCGTTGTTCCGGGCTAGGAAGGGCGTAGGCAGTGAATAATCAGCATCTCAGGAGACTATCGTACCAGAACTTCTCATACCGGTACAAGAATGAATAAAACTTCTTGGTAAATATTACATACGTTATAATGCACCTACTGTAATATTTTAGCAGTTCCATTTAATCTCTGTCAGACATTCAGTCATTTTCACTGCAAACGGCTCAGCATCTGTGTATTTTTTTTTTTTTTTTTTTATTTTCACTGGCAGTTGTTCGTTGTTTTAAGTGTTTTATCCATATGCCTGTTATATTTGCAAGTTATCTCTACTCTTTACCACTGTTCATTTTAGTATAGGTAAACTGTGTGGCTTTGTTAAGATAGCCTTCTTAGATATCGATTGCTGATTGTGCACGTTACCTTTGAGAGAGAGAGAGAGAGACTATTATCGTTTTAAATTTAGGCTTATGAGAATGAGCATAAGCACATCATAGATACCTATACAAACTTAATCTTTTCTCTGTGGTGAGTTTCACTAAGCTAAAAACATTGTCCGTCATCAGCTTGAATTAAAGAAAAAAATAATAATAAAAAAAAAAGACACTTCTCTCCCAAAACGCGAATCTTCAAAGTTTAACAATTCTGGTGCCCAAAGTTTCTCGAGTGTAACAGAATTGTCTGACGTGTGCCGAAATAAAGTACAAAGTAGGAAATTCGTAGCTAGAGGGTTAAGGAGGTGGTCTAGATGATAATTCATAGTTTCTAGAACATCTTATTTTTATTTTTTTTTGTAATCTCATTGAATGTGGTTTTTCATTTTCAGACACCCTTCCCCCAACCATCTCTCTACCCAGTCGTGTCACATCCTTCCCGGTAGAAATAGGAAGGCAATGTCCAGCTGAATCAGGAAGAGGGGTGTTGGTGTGAAAATGTTGAGGACTCCCGGTGCGCCAGAAACAGAGTGAATTAGTAACCACAAACTGACTTTCACTCTGCCAGCCTTCATCATATCCTCTTCCCTTCCCCCTCACAACCCCACATTTTGCCCTGTTTTAACTGCCACTGCTCTCTGTCCCATTCTTCATTCTCTCCTTCATTAGCGCCTTATCTTTAGCCTATGTATACGCTAATGTAGCTTTCTTCCATGTTTTGCGTTTTGTTCTCATTCCTTTCCTTCCACCTCGCACACACACACACACACACACACACACACACACACACACACACACACACACACACACACACACACACACTTTCTCTCTCTCTCTCACTGCCCATGAAAAGAGAGGAAGAGAAAAAAACACAAAGTAAATGAGTAGCAGAAATAAGAGAAAAGAAGCACAAAAGTACTGTCTAGATGTAGCTTCAGGACCCCTCGGTTTAAAATTGTCCTTGTAGTGTGGTGTGGCGTGGTATGGTATGGAGTGGTGGTGTGGAGTGTGGTGTGGTGTGGTATGGTATGGTATAGAGTGATGTGGAGAATGGTATGGCGTGGTATGGTATGGAGTGGTGTTGTGGAGTGTAGTGTGGTGCGATATAGTATGGAGTGGTGTTGTGGAGTGTGGTGTGGTGTGGTATGGTATGGAGTGGTGTTATAGAGTGTAGTGTGGTGTGGTATGGAGTGGTGTTGAGTGTGGTGTGGTGTGGTATGGTATGGTGTGGTGTTGTGGAGTGAGGTGTGGTGTGGTATGGTATGGAGTGGTGTTGTGGAGTGTGGTGTGGTGTGGTATGGTATGGAGTGGTGTTGTGGAGTGTGGTGTCGTGTGGTATGGAGTGATGTTGTGGAGTGTGGTGTGGTGTGGTGTATGGCTTCACTAAAGTTAATACAGTCTACGGAAGGGAAGCACATCGCCTCCGAAAACTGTTGATGAGATACTGACGGACAGAGCCACACCTGGAAATTCTGTAGCGTCGGAAAGAGAGAGAGAGAGAGAGAGAGAGAGAGAGAGAGAGATTAATCAAGAGGAATGAGTGCGTAAGTGTAGAAAACCTCGTAGGTAAATAATTTTCGTAGTACTTGTGTTTTTATTAAGCCTTTTGTCAGTCAGATCACATGTTCACATGCATAATCTCTTGACGAATGCCTAGGACACTCAAAGGTTATAAATGTTATGGTAATTTTAGCACGTGTATCAAATTTAATGTCATATTTTAAAGCCAAAAACAACGCGACGGCTAAGCGTTGTTTAAGGCGGAGTGCGGGTCTGGCTGCGCCTCACCAACGCTGGGGTCACCTGTGTCTCGCCCCACCTCACCACCTAACTTTGTAAATATAAAGCCAGGTGTGAGGCATGCAGAATAAGAGAAGTAATCTTTGACTGTGGTTGCTTTGCCCCGCCCCCCTGTATCTCTCTCTCTCTCTCTCTCTCTCTCTCTCTCTCTCTCTCTCTCTCTCTCTCTCTCTCTCTCTCTCTCTCTCTCTCTATTTATTTATTCTACCTCCTTTTTAAACTTTCTTACCGCCTCTTCCTCTACTTCCTTCTTTCTTGCTTATTTTTAATTAGCTTATATCTTTGCCTCACTTTCTCTACAACTCCTTCTCACTGTTCACTATTTGTAACCTCTCTCTACCTCTCCTCTCGACCTCCTTTTAACCCATCTTTCTCTGCCTCTCCTTTTCTCTGCCTTATTTTTATTATTTTTCTCTTACTACTCCTTCCCTTTACCTCCTCTTTAACCTCTTTCCTCCCAGCTTTTCTTTGTGTACCTCTCGTTTTCTTTTCTTTATATTTAACCTCCCTTTCTGTCTGCCTCTTTATCATTTTCTTTTCCACGTTATTCATATATTTTGATCCTCATTTATGAAAACAGCATCACCAAATCTCAGTGGCTGGTTGTGGAGGAAAATAACTAACACTGCTTCACCGTGTAATATAATCACTTCCTGTTCTCACAGATTCATTATACCACTTCCTTGCTGCAAACACACACATACCCAGGCCACAGATATCGGAGCCTACGAAGTAGAGGTGAAATCGAAGATGTTCGAAAAAAATGTATATATATTAGCACCACAAGTTGTCCTGGCAATCAGAACCAAATAGTAAGGTTTAAAATAATCTTCTGAAGCCCCGACTATTCAAGAGTGAGGGCGAATGACCAATACAGAGGGGAAAATATCAACAACATGGTCATCAGAAAATACCTTCTTAGAAAAACAGTATGAAGGCATTGATGGTGTCGGTTTTAGTCTTGAGAGTTTTTAGGCAACACTCCAGGAGTAGCCAGTGGCCGTCACAACATAACACCTTTTTGTAGAATGATTAGAGGGGCAAAAACAGCACTGGGGCGGAGTGTAAGGGATGAAGCACTGATGTGTAATTCGACAGCTTCTTCAGTCCAGCCCACACGCTGTGGTACATACACAGCGGTCTAATACATACACTCTGGTCCGGCTACTTAATGTGAGTATAAACAGGTGTTGGTGCTGGAGTTGTTGCGGCCACCCCTTCCACTCCCTCACCTCGCCATTCCTTCCAGCCAGGGAGTCAGGAAACAGTGTGAAGGACTACAATGCATTATAGGAAAATTTACATGAAAACGTTTGAGGACAAGATACTTTTAAATGAATGTTCGTTGTTGCACTCTCGATCGGAATGGCGCCAGAAAACAGAGCACATGTAATCTAGTCACATTCAGAGTCTCAGCAGTCGTATATAGCGATATATAGGCTCTTCATCTTAGCAGTTTTAAGCCACGCACAACCAGGTCCTGCTGATTCACAGTTTACTTCAATGTCTCCACTTCTTGCCCCTTACAGATCATTGACAGCTGTTCATACCGGTACCTACATAAAACGCTTCATTCCAGTCCGGTTTGTTCCATACACGGCTTTCACCCTCCTTGATGCTTAGACCTCTGTGAATCAAAATATATTCCACACAGTCCTTCCGTCTCCACCTTCACCATCCTTCGATAAAGAATTTAGGAGAAGCTGGACGGTTAAGTGTGTGTTTGATTGCCGTAAGCCACTAATTACCAAGAGAGAGTATGACAGTGCCGTGTGGTTCCCAAGAAAAGGGTTGCAACCGAGGTTGGATGGGTAGTGTGTGTGTCAACAGTGTCTTAACCAGTTGCCTGCAGTGGATTCTCTTCAACTGCAGCAATTCTGTGGCGCTAAGTGTGATAGAGCGTAAAATTTTTAATTCTCGGTCACAACGATAATGTTAAGGTTCTTGCCCCCACGAGTTTCCTTAAACGAAATATAAACGTATGATGATAGCTAAAGCAAAACAGAAACTCTGTATATGGCGGTCAAAGGGTGAAATTTGAGTACGGTGACTGAGAACATAGCAGCCAGGATTCTTTGTTGACGATATCAATATTAGGGCTTGACTTCCTTCCATCTCCTCTTACTTTTCCCTCTCCCTTCCTCCTCCTGTATATCCTTTCTTCAGTATTTCCATATCCTTTCTCGCCGTGGCAGTAGTATCTCCCCCCCTCTCCCTTCACTTAATTATTTTAATCATCTTAGGCAGTCTGACGTATTGATAAAGTTAAGAACAATATCCATTAACCAGTACAATATAAGGCATTTGTTTTTAGATGCATTAATTCTGCCACAAAATAATGTTAGTAAAGGAGTTAACACGCAGACGACGAAGAGCTAACCAAAAGCTGAATATAATCGTTTTGACGGTAACAAGGATAAATGTTACTCCTTTGACGCTAACTTGGCCCAGATTTTTGTCCTTTTACAGCATATTTCATGTAGCTCAGTGGCATAAAATGATGATAGAAGAGTTACCAATATGCCGGGAATCGAACCCGGGACTCTCAGGTGAGAGCCAGGCAGCTTACCACTACACCACGACCAGGTAAAAGTTAACTTACGTTGTCACAATCTTGTAACCAACGTCCCTCCGCCCCCACTGTGGGCATGAAGAGGATGAGTTAACCCCCTGGCACTCGGGCAAGTAGTGTCGTGGTGTAGTGGTAAGCTGCCTGGCTCTCACCTGAGAGTCCCGGGTTCGATTCCCGGCATATTGGTAATTTCTCTGATGATTTTTCCTGTGAAAAAAATACAGGTTCTCTCTTCATTCTGACTTGCCGTAAGTGTTTGGGATAGATTAAAAGCATCTACTTGCCCGAGTGCCAGGGGGTTAACTCATCCTCTTCATGCCCACAGTGGGGGCGGAGGGACGTTGGTTACAAGATTGTGACATGAGTTTACTTTTACCTGGTCGTGGTGTAGTGGTAAGCTGCCTGGCTCTCACCTGAGAGTCCCGGGTTCGATTCCCGGCATATTGGTAATTTCTCTGATGATTTTTCCTGTGAATAAATACAGGTTCTCTCTTCATGATAGAAGAGCTCAACAACCTTTTTATAGTACTTCTTTGTGACAAGCACCATATTCTAGTTTCAATCCATTGCCACAGCTCAGCATTCAAGATGGAGAGATGACAGTTTTAGGTCAAGTTAGAGTAAAAAGAGTATGGTTAAGATAACCTTTAGACAACGAGAAGCCACTCCTAAGGGCTGTACTATAAAAACTAACACCAGTATTGCCCAACGTGAGCGTCTGACGTACTGTACCATAACTAAAGTTGCAGCTCCGGCCAGGCGTTCGTCACTGGACCCCTACCGGTACCTACGAAATTACTTATACTTAAGTCCCGGCCTGGAGTACTTTACTGAGTGGACTACTTAAGTGCTACCATCGATACTGCTTAGCGCAGCACTCGGCAAAGTACTAAAGTCCTAAGTGCAGTACGGCTGGATGAAAAGCAGTGCATAGCAAAATCATGATGAGTAAAACAATGAATTATTTAAAACAGAGTGAATGACCAATCATAATTTTGTTACTAACGTCACAGGTAAGAAATACTGCAATATTCTGAGTGTCGAGTGCAGCGTGAAATTCGAATTTCTTGGTGTCACCGACCTACCGTCGTTATATTTTGATTTGTTCCACCTTAAGACGTTTGTTCGTTATTTTACACATGTATTTTGTATTACTGGATGGAAATGGTAAACATTTTATTACTGTTGGGTATGGCAATGTTCTCAGTGAAGTTTTAAGTAAAAACTCAATATCGCCTACAGAAGTTTCCCTGTCAAGATATGGATGTTTCCCTGATCTTTTACACATGTGTTCTGATTTACTGGATGATCAAGATTAAGAATCATTAATGTTGGGCATAACAAGAGCTGATTAGGTCTAACTTCGTCTAGAATCTTTTGCATCACCTAACAACGACGCCGTCGGACGGGTAGTCGTTTCCCCAACAAAACATAGACGGTTCCCTGTGTTCAAGACGTTTCCCTGGTGTTTTATAAATATACTTTATTTGACTGAATGCATATGATAAAGAATGGTTACCATGCGCTAAAACTAGTGCTGAATATGATAACAAAATTCATTTTGAATCCCTTCACGATCTCACGTTGACAAGTCTGTCGTTTCCCCGTCAAAACATGGATAGGTTAGGTTAGGTTATGATCAGTTCCCCACTCTTTATGCTTGCACAACGTTTCCCAGCCATTATGTACATGTATTCTAATTTACTGCATGTAATAAGACAGAGTGATTACCGTAGAACACAGACATATCTGAAATTTAGGACTATTGTGGACCGTTTGCATAACCTTGGCTGGTCGTTTCCCCGTCAAAGACTAATTAGGTTAGGTGGTATTCGTAATATACATTTTCTTGCATTTTTGCTGTTATTCTACACGTGTATTCTAATTTGCTGAAGAATTATGATACAGAATTATTACCATGGGGCACATCTACAGCTAAATTATTGACAAAATTGGGTTAGGTTATGATCGGTTTTACATTTAATGTGCTTACAAAACATTTCGCGGTTATTTTGTACATGCCCACTAATTTACCGAATATACTGGTAATGACGACTCATCACCATGGAGTAGAGCTGCAGCTGGATGTTGAGACAACATTATTTGCGAATCGCTTCCAACACGTCACAACAGATTATTCTTAGGTTAGTGTACGTGGCACACTGTTCCTTGCATTTTTTCATCAGCAAAGCAGCCACAGTATTTGTAACCGTACAACACAAGCTTTGTTATATTTGATAAGTTATGGCTGAATGGCGGAAATACGTCCTATGGGGAGATGTTTATGAGAAATTGTTTGTACGTAAGATAAGAGAAGTCAAGGATTATTACCATTAAACAGCTGCATCTTTCTAATTTCCAAGTAACAAAGTACTGCAATTACTTTCATTTCTGCGCTAGTGGTCTTGCATAGACTGTTTGTGGCTTAACATCCCCAAATCTGTCATTATACTGTAATATTTCATCTTGGTCTAATTTTTATATATTAATTCGTTGGAAACCTCATACATAGGCCCAAAATAGCTTTTCTTTCCTGTTTTTCTATAATTTATCGCCCTTCATATTCTCACTCGTCGCTTTTGTTGTGCGGGCATCTTGACTAAAATGAGAAGCACTTTTTTTTTTATGCAAGAAAGAAGGAACCAAAGGCCAGAGCCAGCAAACCGTTCCCTCCAAGAAAAAACAAAAACAATACAAAAGAGAGCCAAAATCAAGATCCATAAATTTCGAGATGCCTAGACACACTGCGTTTGAAAAACTGGAGATCATAGGAAGTAGGAAATACAGACAGAGGGAGACAGTTCCGGAGTTGACCTGTTGCATAAATGAAGGACTAGGAGTAACGGTTAACTCTTGCATTATAAAGTTGGACGGAAAAGGGATGAGAGTTTGTTGCTAGACGGGTGCTGCGCACCAGTCGTAGAGGTGAAGGGATGCAAGCAGACTGTTCAGAGGAGCAGTGACCATGGAATAGATTGAAAAGAGATAAAGATGCAGCAGTGCGGCAAAGAGACAGCGGTTGAAGGGAGCCAGTAAGAGGAGGAGAGTTGATGAGACGAAAACCTTTTGACTCCACCCTATTGAGAAGAGCTGTATGTGGGGAGCCTCCCCACACATGAGAGTTGTACTCCAAACAGGGGTGAATAAAATCTATGTATAAACTCAACAGCTGTGCAAGGGTAAAGAAGGTACGGAGTCGGCATAGCACACCTAATCTCTTGGAAGCAGATTTTACAAGAGATGTAATATGATCTTTCCAAGATAAGTCTCCAGTGAATGAAACCCAAGCATGTTCAAGGATGATGCAGGATTAAACTGAATAGTATTAAACATTAGTGGGTACTGTTGTGGAAGATTGTGTCGGGTTGATAGGTGTAAAAACTGAGTTTTTGATGCATTAAAAACAAGATTATTTTTACCCCAGTCAGAGATACGAGCCAAGTCAGACATTAGGTGTGCCATTGCCTCATCCCTTGTTTGTTGAAGTAACTGCTGAGATGGACGTTGCGGGAACCGAATGGAAAGGTGAAGGGTGGAGTCATCAGCGTATGAGTGGATAGGGTTAGATGTGCAGCTTAGAAGGTCATTGATGAGTAAAAGGAAGAGAGTTCGTGATAGGACAGTGCCCTGAGGAACACCACTGTTGATAGATCTAGGAGAAGAACGATGGCCGACTACAACAGCGGCTATAGAACGACCAGAAAGGAAGCTATAGACGAAGGCACAGATAGAAGGATAGAAACCATAAGAGGGTAGTTTGGAAATTAAAGATTTATGCCAGACTCGATCGAAAGCCTTTGACATGTCAAGTGCAATGGCAAAGCTTTCGCCAAAGTCCCGAAAGGAGGATGACCAGGAGTCTGAAAGGTAGGTGAGAAGATATCCAGTTGAGCACCCCTGACGGAACCCATACTGACGATCAGAAAGGAGGTTATGATAGGAAAGATGCTTTAAAATTTTTCTGTTAAGAATAGACTCAAAAACTTTTCAAACACAGGATGTTAAAGCAATTGGACGATAGTTAGAGGGTTGGGAATGGTCACCCTTCTTTGGGACTGGATGAATGAGAGCAAACTTCCAGGAAGAACGAAAGGTACAAGTTGACAGAAAAAGGCAAAAGAGTTTACCAAGGCATGGTGGAAGTACTGAAGCACAGTTCTTGAGGACAACAGGAGGGACTCCATCTGGCCCATATCCTTTGTTAGTATTGAGGCCATTGATGGCAGAAAATACATTTGCTAAAGAAATTTTAATGTCAGCTGTGAGGAAGTCTGAGGGGGGGAAGCGATGGAGGAACAGCACCGGAATCGTCTAAGGTGGAATTGGAGGAGAAAGTCTGAGCGAAGAGATCTGCTCTATCAGTAGATGAATAGGAAAGAGGAGGGAAGGATGATGAGGTAAAGTTGTTAGAAAGGTTTTTGGCAAGGTACCAGAAGGAGCGGGAAGAATATGAGTTGGAGAGTTGGGAGCATTGAGTACGGATGAAATTATTCTTAGCAGAGTGAAGAACAGCCTTAGCACGATTCTGGGCAGAAACATAAAAAAGATGTGATTCAGGGGTGGGTTGGCTCCGGTTCCTTTTATAAGCCCTCTCCTTGTTGCGGCCAGCATTAGAACAAGGCTTTCTTGCACTAGTCAGAGGATACGAGAATGGAATGTATGCTTCCATGCCCGAAAGAATAACCTCCATAATGCGCAAGGCACACTCAGATGGCTCCCGGCCATGGAAGCAATAATCATTCCATGGAAAATCAAAGAAGTACTGCCTGAGGGCCTCCCAATCTGCAGCTCCAAAGTGCCACAGATGACATTTCTTTGGAGGGTCCACACGGCATACCGGAGTGATAGGACAGGTTAAGGTAATAAGGTTGTGATCGGAGGAGCCCAAAGGAGAGGAAAGATTAACAGTGTATGCAGAAGGATTAGTTGTAAGGAGGTCAACTATGCTGGAGCTCTCTCCAAGGCGGTCAGGGATATGGGTAGGGTGCTGTACAAGATGTAGGCTTGTTCACCAGGTAGATCAGTGAAAGGAGAGGAGAGCCAAAGGTGGTGGTGAACATTGAAATCTCCTAGAATGGAGATTTCAGAGAAAGGAGAAGTGGATAGAATGTGTTCCATCGTAGAAGATAGAAAAAGAATTTTTGATAGTCAGCAGAATTAGGAGATATTAAACAGCACAGATATGTTTACTCAGAAAAAGAACAGGATAGCCGAAGCCAGAGTGCAGAGAATTCAGAAGAATCAAGTTCAGGAACACGAGAGCAAGATAGGTCGTTGCGTACATATACACAACAGCCACCTTTGGCTTTGAAATGAGTAAGTAACCTCATTCGGGGTACTTAAGTTTGTCGTCTCCAAAGTGTACTTAAGACCAGTAAGTAGTTTGGTATGTATTACTTAAGTTTTCTGCCCAGACTTAGTGCAACTCGTGAAAAATTTCGTCTGCTAAGTGTACTTAGCGATGCTAAGTATTTTTGGTGGTACCAGCGATAATCAACCAAAAAAAGCCCTGAGACTTAACTTTACTCTTAGACCTCTAAATTTACCCGTTTTCGGCCACGCGTTTTTAACGGTGTACCTATCTATTGTCCTGTCTGTGTCCATGGTCCGCATACGAGCGTGTTCACGTTATGATAAGTTTACATCACATAAACCCCCAGTCTCCCCTTCATACCTAAGCTCCCTGTCTCCTCTCGACACCTGAGCCTCCTGCCTCCCCTCCACACCTAAGCCCACTGTATCCCCTGTATACAAAGTTAGGAGGGACAAATTAACCTGCAGCCACCCACACAGATACCTCTCGATAGAGTTGGCCACCGCACCCTATCAGGACAGTCACCTCGTTACTTTGTGTGACTTACCTTGCTTTCAGGTCGAAGGAACACATTTTTTTCTCCCGTCTTGATCACCAGTGCCTCAGTCTTTATATAGTAATCACCATCTCCAAACGACTTATTTTCGGGTTTGAGGACACATTACCAGTGGGATTATTTAGCTCTCATTAATCCCACCACTGCTCGCATGTTATCTTAGGGTAAATAAAGTAACGCATTGTTAGCTGGCACAAAGTGAAAAAGACGTCCCCAGAATGAAAAATGGTGCTAAAGATGCTGAGGGAGAGAGGCATCACATATTCAGTTTCACTCTTTGTTGTTGATCAGAAGTGTCTGCCTCACTTTCCATCCCCTTCATTAGCAGCTTGTAGTCCAGCTCGTTTTTCATTTGGCAAGCATACCGTCGTTAACATTTTGTTTGAAATAACAGTTAATACTTTGTTTTTGCTACCAACAGGCGATTTTATTCAGCCAAGAAGACGCTTTCGAATTGGAGAGGTTAGATGTGGATATAACGATCTCCTTCTCCATCAGAGGTTCTTTTGTAGTAAATCGTCTGATAATGGTCTGAGTCAGATGTTGAAAACGTCATGGTAGTGAAGGGGTTAACGGCTGCTTTGTATGCTTTATGTCCGCGTAAGCACTTGAAATTTTACCCCAAGTATGTGGTAATGCCCAGACACAGCAGGCATACTGAGGTGAATGTTATCCCAGGAATGTTACCCACTCTCAAGTGGTCATCATTCACGACTTAAGTCTTTTCTATTCTCCTTCAGTCTTCTCACTTTGTCCATTTCCTCTACCTCTTATCTTACGATTGTTTTCCTCTCCTGTGTTCCTCCTCTTTTTCTCCCACACTCCTCAGTATGACCTTATGGTTTTTGGAGAGCCGGGTAAAAACATGATTACGCACATTTTTAAAATGTTCCCTACTTGACAGCAAGTGGGTTGGCGGAGGGTTAGTGTCCATCCTCGGAAAACAACTAACTAAAAATAAGAACAAGAAGCCTCGGACCAGGACTGACCAACAGGTGACGACTAAGGACCGAACAAAGGACATGGTACGGATAGCTACATGGAATGTAAGGGGTCCAAATGATGAGGTCCAGCTGCTTGAGGATGCGAAAGCATTGTGGACAAGTTAATGAAAAACGTTAGTTTCGTTAACCGTTAATCTGTTAATCAGAGAATTAGCTTCGTTATAGTTAAAAACATAATTGTGCCAAAAATTAACGGAAGTTAACCATTAATCCGTTAATCTGCTAGTTTTACATATGAAACTCGATTTTCCTTAATAAAAGACACTCTTGCTGCTAGAAAAGTTTCATTAATACCCCAGAATATTTAGAAAATACAGTTAGAATTTCACTTCTTCAACTACCAACACCATGCTTAAACCCCGCAGTATCGACGCCATGTTCGAGTATCGAGTATAAATGAGTAAGTGTCAGTACATGCACGGTATGCATGGAATTTTCGGATAGTGAGTGATATGATAGTAGTAGAAATATTCATTATGGGAATATATTTGATTTTTCACCATTTTATGAACTGCTTTTTTTTTTCTCTCTCTCCAGCCACATAGTCGAACTATGCCGTTATAAAACCTGTGTGAAGTTGTGAAGCATCTGTTACGTAACAGGTGGTTCACAACTTCAGATCTAAGTTCATATAACTTATATGAACGTAGATCACACACACACACACACACACACACACACACACACACACACACACACACACACACACACAAAATTCGTATCGATTTCTGAATCACGGTATCACTCACCACTAACTTTGACAGTATCAATTTGACGATTTAAATGTCGATTCGAAACGTTTCTGGCCTAAAGTGACCTGTTTTAGGACATAATTAACGGAGTAACGGATCAACGGAAATGTTAACGGAAGTTACCACTAATCCGTTAAGTTCAAAAACAGATTAACGCTCTAACTTGTTAACAAAAACATTAGCTTCGTTAATAACGGATTAGCGATTAAAGCGTTAATGCCCACCATTGTGCGAAAGTGGATGTATGTGGATTAACTGAATCTAAATGGCGAGGTGAAAGTGTGAGAGAATTGGACTATGGATGGGGTATATGCGCGGGAGTATGTGAGAATGAGAGGGCAAAAGAAGGAGTGTGTATTGTTGTGAGTAACAGATAGAAGGAGAGTATAAGAGAGTATGGATCAGTTGGCTCAAGGATTGTGTGGGTAAGATTGAAAGTTGGACTACAAATGTGGGCGATTGTGTGCGTGTATGTGCCAACGCAAGATCATGCAAGCAGAGTGAGAGAAGAGTTCTGGACAAATGTAGAAGCATGCATGGAAAAGTTTGAAAGGAATGAGAGGGCGTTTTTGATTGGAGATATGAAAGGAAAAGTAGGGAATGTGAAGGTGGATTGAGTAGTTTGTGAGTGGGGTGTGCCTGCAGATGTGGATGAGAATGGCAGTGCTTTAGTGGACATTTGTGCATGGAGGGGGTTGGTGATGGCCAATACCCTCTTCAGGCACAAAATGACCCATAGGTATACGTGGCAAGTGATGAGAAGGGTGGGTGGTGAACTGAATGAACGGAAGGCAATGATTGATTATGTGTGTGTGGATGAAAGGATAATGTGTGTAATGGATGCAAGAGTATATAGAGGTTGGGGAAGTGAACTTTCTGACTACACCTTGGTGGTGATCACCATCAAAGTACAAATGAAATGGAGAAATAAAAGAAGGGAAAGACAGGAGGAAGTACTTCATACATTGAGGGTGGAAAGGATACTAGAAGATGGAAAAAAGGCAGAATATAAGAGGGAAGTGGAGGAGCAATTGGCTAAATATGGATTGGAGCAGATGGGGGATGTGGAAGGTGTAGGCAAGATATTCACAGAAGAAATCTGTGCAGCATGTGATGTGGCGTGTTGGGTGAAGAGAAGACGAAGGGGGGTGCAGGGAACAGCATGGTGGAATGAAGAGGTGAGAGGCTGTGGCACAAAAGAAGAAAGCACAGTGTGAGTGGATGAGAAACAGGGGCGTGGAAGAAGTTGAGAGACAGAAGAGAGAGTTATATGTAGAGAGGAAGAGAGAGGTGAAAAGATTGGTAAGAGAGAGTAAGAAGAGAGTGGATGAGGAATTTGGAAGGAATTTGAGTGTAAAGTGGATGGAATATAAGAAAATGTTCTAGAAAGAGGTAAAGAGGGTTAGACAGGGGGCCAAAGGAGTTAGTTGGGGAGTGAAAGATAGAAATGGTAGATTACTAGTAGAGAAGGGAGACGTGCGCAGATGGAGAGAATACTTTAAGGAATTGTTGAACATACAGAATGAAAATAATGCGAGTATAAGTGGCTGGGGAATGGCTGGGAGAAGGAGGGATGTGAGAAGAGAGGAAGAAATCAGTAGGATGGCAGTTGTGGAAGCAATGAAAAAAAGTTAAAATGGGGAAAGTCCCAGGAATTGATGGAGTGTGTGGTGAAATGCTAAAGCATGGGGGAGAGAGAGTAGTAGAATGGATGTGGAAGATGTGCAGATTGGGCCAGGAGGAAGGTAGAATCACGGAGGATTGAAAGTCAGGTATAATTATTCACCTATACAAAGGAAAAGGGGAAAAAGAAGTGTGTGGTAATCATAGGGGTATTTGTCTTCTTAGTGTAATAGGAAAAGTATATGGTAGGATACTTATTGACAGAGTAAGGGAAATAGCAGAGGAATTAGGTGGAGAAGAACAAGTAGGTTTTAGGAAGGGAAGAGGTTGTGTAGATCAGATATTCATTCTTAGATCTTTGGTGGAAAAGTTTCTAGAGAAGAGATAGAAGTTGTATGCGGCCTTCATGGATTTGGAGAAAACATATGACAGGGTGGATAGACAGGGATTGTAGAAAGTATTAAGAATATATGGAGTAGATGGGAAGTTGTTGAAGGCCGTGAAGAGTATCTATGAGGGTGCTTAGGCTGCAGTGCGTGTGGATAGTGAACTGAGTGAATTTTTCTATTTGAAGGTTGGATTGAAGCAAGGGTGTGTCATGTCTCTGTCGTTGTTCAGTCTGTAGGCTATATGGATGGGGTTATAAAAGAGATACAAGGTAGGGCAGTGGATGTTGGAGCGGCCCTAGTGTGAGAGGGCATTGTTTGGAAACTCCCTGTACTGTTGTTTGCGGATGATACTGTGTTGTTAAGTGAAGACGAAGGGGAGCTGCAAGGCTTGGTGAATGAGTTAGTGAGTGTGTAAGAAGCGGAATTTAAAGGTGAATGTAGGGAAGAGTAAAGTTATGGTCTTCGAGAGAAGTGAAGTCAGTGAATATGCAGTGAGGCTGGATGAGGAGGAAATGGAAAAAGTGACTGCGTTTAAGTACTTGGGTAGTGTGATGAGTAAGGATGGAAGTTTAGAGGGTGCTCAGGGTGAAGTGCTTGAAAGAGTACAAGGAAGAAAGGTTTCTGGTTTCTTGAAAGCAGTGATAAGAAGCAGGGAAGTGAGCAGGGAAGTGAAAAAGGTATTACATGACAGTATTGTGATACCACCTCTAACGTATGGAAATGAAGCTTAGACCTTGTTGGAGGGACACAAGTCAAGAGTGAGAGCAATGGAAATGAGTTATCTGAGAGGAGCATGTGGAGTTACATGGAGAGAGAGACTGACAAATGAGGAAGTGAAGGAGCTATGTGGTGTGGATGTGGATGTGATAGGAAGCGTGAGGAGAAACACACTGAGGTGGTCTGGCCATGTGGAGAGATTGGAGAGTGAGAGACTGACGAGGAGAGTATGTGAACGAGGTGGAGGGGGGGAGAGGGAGGTGGAGACCAAGGAAGAGATGGAGGGAGTGGAGAGGTTTATGAGAGACAGGGGTGTGCGCTGGGAGCAGGGCAATGAAGAGCCGGGGGACAGGGCGACATGGAGGCGATTTGTTTGTGGCCACCCCTTACGGGATTAAGGCGTCTGGCAATAGATAGATAGATAGATAATATGAAAGGCTTACAAGGAAAAATGCTTAAAATTAAGAAAGGTAAAAGTTTTGATGAAAAGACTGGGAGACTACTCGTAGAAACAATATTCGGAGGCAGATGTAACAGAATCAAGAAGAATTGAAAGTAGAACAGAAAACGAGAGAAACAGAAACATGTACTGAGCAGGGGGGGGGGGGAATACCTTCCAACACACCTTTCTCCCTCAAGACACTTTAGTTACCCTCCAACAAATACCCACCTTCCTCCAACACACTCAACATTCACTCTTCACCACTCTCTTCTTCCTCCTGCAATATCCACAATCATCTCTCCAGCACATTCCCTCATTCTCCTTAGTTCCATTCCATCATTCCGTCTTATCATTCCCCCCTCCCCCCCCCTGTCTCTCTCCATCCTCATATCTCCCCCTTTCTCCCTCCGTCCTTCCATATTCCCCTTTTCTCTCTGCATTCTCCCATCTTTTACAGTCCATCCCCTCCATCATCCCTTCTTCCTCTTTCCCTCTTTGCATCATCCTATAGTCCCCGTTCCCTCCCACTTCATCACCCCTCCAGTTTTTCCCTCCCCCATTCTTGTCATTCCATCTCTCCCCATTTCGTCACCGCATCCGCCCCTTCTAATTTCCCCTTTCACTTCTGACTCCCTCTCCATCCATCCCATCCCTTTCCCCTCTGTCAGTGGTGTAAGGGCCTCTGATGACCCCGACATGAATTTATCAATACAGGTTAAGTTCTCAACGCACACCAGGGTACCTGGCCTGTGTTTACCTTGGTGTCTATCTATAATTAATATCTGGTGGGTGTATATGACTCAGTACTGCACATTTTGCCCTCTCACCTCACCTTATGACACCACATCTCGCACCCTCCCCCATACCAGACCAAAGAAAGAAGGCAACAGCAAAAGGGAAAGCGATCTTAGATATGCAAGTCACATTGTATCAGTGGCGGGTCTGATTAGGTGGGAAAAGGCCTGTCGTAATGAATTATGTGTCTTCTAAGCAGAGATTTACGTTGCTGCAAACAGAGCATACACAGCAAAAGCAGATTTACTTCTACTGTCATAAAAGGAAACGAGTATAACTAAACAGACGTGTACAGATGCTTACTCAGTGAAAAAGATGTAAGTACGAAATAGACCACGTACCTGTGCATCACTTCTCTTTTCATCCACCTCCCTCCAAGGACCAAGGACCCACATTAACCCTTCCACAGTGAGGGATCGGAGGTGTCATCTTGGTGAACCATTACCTACCACCATTAACAACACATATATTAACCCTGCCACTGTGAGGGGTGAAAGACGTCATCCGGGTGAACCATTAACCAGCTGCCTTATGTTCTCTGTCTTATTGTTGATGATTAGTTGGTGACCTGTTGTTAATCCTGTATGCCTCCCATCACTATTACCAGTATATATACGTGTGTGTGTGTGTGTGTGTGTGTGTGTGTGTGTGTGAGAGAGAGAGAGAGAGAGAGAGAGAGAGAGAGAGAGAGAGAGAGAGAGAGAGACTTATTCTGTAAACGTTTGCCAGACTCGAAAAGTGATGGGGAAATGAAATGTAAACAGCAGTTATGTGTGACCTGACTTTAAGTGAAAGTAGAATATTTCTTGTCAGTGAAATGGATGAAACGAACGAAGATAAGAAAGATTTGTCCGGGAAAATTAATACTAGTTTTTGAATTAAAGTGACGTGGAAAGGAAGCGTCCAGTAGGAGTAGAAGAGAGGAAGGGAGGGAGGGGGAGGAGTTGCAGGGAGGGGGGAAAGGGAGAGGGAGGGGGAAGGGTGGGAGGGAGGTTGGAAAGAGAGAGGGAGGGAGGGAGGAAGATGAGAAAGCTAGGAGTAAGGGAGGTTTGAAAGAGAGAGGGAGTGAAGAATATAGGAAAGCTGCAGGGAGGGAGGCAATGGAGGAAGGAGGAGGGGTTGGAGGGGGAAAAGAAAAGGAGAGAGAGAGAGGCATGAAAGGAGGGAGGAACAGGGCAGTTCCGAGGCTGGTTATCAAAACAGCGTTGCCTCGACCCTCCCAGTACCAGCGCAGCCTCCACCCTGCATTAAACTTATGTGAACTCTGAACGAAATATAGTGAAACCCCTACAATACCAGGGTCCTTTATCGTTCATAACAATGTCTTTTATCGCTCAGACAGAATTTTTTTTTTTCTTGAGCAAAAGCACGGGACAATTGTATATACCTAACCGGTCCTCTGAGGTCACGCTTGCAATACGTATGCCTTGTATTTAAGGAGAGAGAGAGAGAGAGAGAGAGAGAGAGAGAGAGAGAGAGAGAGGGAGAGAGAGAGAGAGAATGCGTGAGCGAGGGAGGCAGAGAGAGTTTGAAGGAACTAAAGGAAAGAGGTGATAGAAAAGCTTGAAGTGATGTGACGATATCTTGATGCGAGGTGATAGGCTATAAAACTTTTGATGGAAGTGGTGCAAGTGGTGACAGAGAAGATAGAAGGCGTTTATCTCGTGGTCACACTGGATGAACTCTGGAATGAGTCAGGCGTCAATAAATATCACTTCCATTCCGCTGGCAGTGGCTGATACACTGCCTCCCTCCCTCATGTACTCCACCGCACCCCCTGCCACCACTCCAAGCCTCCTTCCCTCATGTAATCCATCGCACCCCCTGCCACCACTCCCTCCCTCATGTACTCCACCGCACCCCATGCCACCACTCCAAGCCTCCCTCCTTCATGTACTCCACCGCACCCCCTGCCACCACTCCAAGCCTCCCTCCCTCATGTACTCCACCGCACCCCCTGCCATCACTCCAAGCCTCCCTCCCTCATGTACTCCACCGCTCCCCCTGCCACCACTCCAAGCCTCCCTCCCTCATGTACTCCACCGCACCCCCTGCCACCACTCCAAGCCTCCCTCCTCCATGTACTCCTCCACTCCACTCCCCAATGCACGGGCTGATAATCCTGGATGCGCACATTTGTTGGGCATGACCTCTGACCTTGCTGGTCCACACTGTTTTCACACATAAAAATAATGATACACCACCAGACAGCGAGTATTAATAATTCTCTCTCTCTCTCTCTCTCTCTCTCTCTCTCTCTCTCACACACACACACACACAAACACACACACACACAAAAGCTGTTATGATGGTTGGCGCTGCAGGGGTGTAACAGCGGGCGTGGATGGAGAGGTGATCAGTCTGGCCAGATTTGATTCCTATAATAATGGGACAGACATTATTATACAGCAGGAAGGAATGGAAGTGGCCGATGTGTTCATCTTTCAGACACTTTTGGCTGTTACATTATTTTATATATACTGTATATATATATATATATATATATATATATATATATATATATATTGTTACATAGCCTATGATTTCATCATCCTTTGTGTAATTTTAACGCACAGTATGCTGCATGTTTGATCACGAGCGTGTTCTGCCTCAGTTCCCCCCTTCTACCGTTAAAGTAGAGTAAGTCGTCATTTCTGGAGTTCAGACCAGGATTGTCAACTCTTTGTCCCCATGGCTTCATTTGCGCGTCCTTCTTACAAGTTGTATCAAGCTCTGCTGGCCCCTATATAATGAGCTCAGTCTCTGCATCATGGCCACTTAGATCTGCTCCTCATTTTGTTCACATCTCTGTCCTCCCCTGTACAGTTATTATTATTGTGAATTTCTCAGGAAATCTCCAACCATCTAGCAGCTGTGTGATTTGAGTATACGTGTTGTTGCATTTTGTTCTTGTACTGTATAGCATAAGGTTAATTCTTAGGCCTAGTGAGGTTTTTTGATTGGTGTTGGGTTTTATGTCAGTAATTTTTGATAATAGTTTGCATCTGTAATAATTTATCTGGCATTCACCGAGTATTATCTGGTATCTCATTTTATCAGGGCTGACTTAGATAAATTTACTCTTGCTAATTTCGTGTTAATAGAGGCTATTGCAGTTAACCATATATTTAACCTGTTTATTTGCCATTACATTATCCTTATGAGTCCTGAATGTTTTGTTGTTAGTTTGAGCAATAAACTTTAACTTGTAATTTTACCTAACTCTTTTGTTTTGAACCTGGAACTTTACGGGACAGTAGTGACTCTTAGTATTCTCACTTAAAGTGTACGTTATCTTTCTCTGTTCCGTAACATAAATTTTGGCGACCTCGCCAGGATATTCAGGATATTATCATAAGGATATTGCTTGATATTTTGTGACTGTTACTTATTAATTATGTCTACTATTACTACACTTGATGAAGCCAAAGATTTTTTGTCAAATGTGCAAACAGTGTGTGATATAGAAAACAGAACAAAGAATGAACTTAAGCTTGTTGCTCAACAATTGGGAATTGCAGTTCACTCTCATCATTCTAAAGATCAAATTGTTGGCATGATTAATAAAAGCTTGTTTAATGTAACTTCTCCAAATGAGCAAACGCAGATTGAATTAGCTAAGTCACAGCTAGCTCTGCAGGAGGCTCGTGCTAAAGAAGCTGAATTTCAGGCAAATGCTAAGCAGGCGGAGTCTCAGGCTCGTATTCAGGAGGCTGAATTTCAGGCAAATGCTAAGGAGGCGGAGTCTCAGGCTCGTATTCAGGAGGCACAGATACAGGCACAAATTGAACTTGCCAGGATTCAGGCAGACCATGAGTATCGCATGAAACAAGGTGGAACTGGATCATCTAGCTCTGATGATTTTGATGTGGCTAAAAATGTTAAACTTGTCCCTCCTTTTAATGAATCTGATTTAACAAAGTATTTTCAGTTGTTTGAGAGGGTAGCTACAGGTTTTAATTGGCCAAAAAAGTATTGGCCAGTACTCCTTCAAACTGTTCTCACCTGTAAAGCTCAACTTATGCATCTTTGCCTCAGGATCAGTCTGATAATTATGATGTAGTTAAGAGTTTGATTCTTAAGGCCTATGAGCTTGTTCCTGAAGCCTATAGAGTAAAATTTAGGACAACTTATAAGCAAGATAAGCAATCCCATGTTGAGTATGCAAAAATCAAAGAAGATCTGTTAGAGCAGTGGTTAAATTCTAAGAATGTGGATTCTGATTTTGGTAAATTTAAGCAGATGATTTTGCTGGAGGATTTCAAAAGGTGTATTTATAAAGATGTAAGCCTATATCTTGATGAGAAAAGGATAGATAATTTGTCTGATGCTGCAGTTTTAGCTGATGAATATGTTCTCACTCACAAGAGATATTCTAGAGAAAAAGGGAAAGCTGAGAGTAAGTATGTTGCCTCTACTCAGAGTACAGGTAACAGGAAAGAGAATAAGGATGATGTTTCTCAGGAAGTAAATACCAGCTTCACCTCTAGATTTCAGAAAAGTAAATGTACTTATTGTAGTAAGCTTGGTCATACTACGGAGAGATGTTTCAGGAGACAGCGTGATGTGAACAAAAAGGAGTCTTTAAATATTCAGTCAATTGGTCTAGTGTCCACTCTTGAGAGTTCCCAGAATTCTTTAACCGAGTTAACTGAACCTGCTTTGAGGGGTAACTTAAATTCTCATGATGGAGCTCCTCTTTTGAGCAGTAACGTGGGTGACACTCTCAAGAGTTCATGTGCTAATTTCCTGTCTGATGGTTTTGTCAGTCCTCTGGACAGTAATGACAGGAAATCAGTTCAAATATATCGTGATACAGGTGCTTGCCAATCCCTTATGCTGACCAGTGTTCTAGGCTCTAATGTTAATTCCTCTGATGAAACTGTAATCTTACAAGGTGTAGGGAATAATTACTTCTCTGTCCCTCTGTGCAGAGTGAATTTAGAGTCTGGTTTTGTTAATGGTTCCGTTATGGTTGGGTTGGTTGAGACACTCCCAATGTCAGGTGTAACTTTCTTACTTGGAAATGATATTGGTGGAAGTCAAGTGTGTCCAGCTCCTCAGTTGTCTAGTGAGCCAGTGGCTGCGTCCCAGGATTGTGATGTCCCTGATGTGTTCCCTGCATGTGCTGTCACTAGGGCTAAGTCTAAAGTTACTGGTGATTTAGAGGATTATGATGATGATGATGTTATCCTAGCTGACACTTTTCTTGCTAATTTGGACCACTCACCAGATGAGGCAGTACCCCGTAGTGTTGATAATTTGTCTCGTCAAGAGTTGGTTGAGTTGCAGGTTGCTGACCCTGAGTTGAAAGGTCTAGCTAACTCTGCTTACAGTGAAGAAGAGTCAACCGGTGCTTCTACTTGTTATTATGTAAAGTCAGGAGTACTTATGAGGAAGTGGAGACCCCCAACAGCATCAGCCGACTGTGAATGGGAGGTTGTACATCAAGTTGTCATCCCTCGTGTTTGTAGGCAGGATATCATTCGAGTGGCTCATGATTCCAGTTTGGCAGGACACCTTGGAGTGAGGAAGACTGTGGCACGCATTTTGAAACACTTCTACTGGCCAGGTATCTTCAAGGATGTTTCCTGGTATTGTAAGTCTTGTCACACCTGTCAAGTTGTGGGGAAGTGTAATCAGACCGAAAAGGTTGCACCTCTAGTTCCCATTCCTCCTTTTGAGGCGCCTTTCACCTGTGTGTTGGTGGATATTGTGGGCCCTCTTCCTAAGACTTCTTCAGGATTTTCTTATGTGTTGACCATGATTGATATGGCTACTCGTTATCCTGAAGCCATTCCACTTAGAAACATCTCAGCAAAGAACGTGGTTAAGGAAATGCTAGGGTTCTTCACAAAGTTTGGTGCACAAGGAGGTACAGTCAGACCGGGGAAGTAATTTCATGTCAAACGTTTTCAAGCAGTCTCTGAAAGAGTTGGGCATCACCCAGATCACGTCTTCAGCTTACCATCCCCAGACCCAAGGAGCGTTGGAGAGATATCATCAAACACTCAAATCGATGCTCAAGAAATACTGTTTGGAACATCAGAAAGACTGGGATAAAGGTCTTCCATTCGTTGTGTTTGCCGCAAGAGAATCTCCAAATGAATCACTGGGCTTCTCACCTTTTGAACTACTGTTTGGCCATGAAGTAAGAGGACCCCTTAAGCTACTCAAGGAATGCTGGCTGTCGGAGGAAGATGACGTCAACCTGCTGCAGTATGTGATGAAGTTCAAAGAACGGCTGTCCACTGCTTTACAGCTGGCGAGAGAGAATTTAGGAGCTGCTCAGGAGAAGATGAAGACTTGGTATGATAAGAAGTCCAGGTTACGCCACTTTCAGCCAGGAGATCAGGTTTTGATTCTGCTACCAGTTCATGGGCAACCTCTTCAAGCCAAGTTTAGTGGTCCTTATTTCGTGGAGAAGAAACTTAGTGATGTCAACTATGTCATCGCCACACCAGATCGTAGAAAGAGCAAGCAACTATGTCACATCAACATGCTAAAGTTATATCACAGGCGGGACGAAAATAATCCAGTCTGCACTGTAGCTGTTCCACCCGAGTCTGCAAGTGAAGCTCTCCCATGCAGTATGAGCCTGAGTGATAGTTTGGGGAAGAATCCTGATATCATGAATGATCTCCAGACTAAGCTTTCTCATCTACCTCCCAAGGAAAGGCAGGAGTTTTCGGCATTACTGCAGGAGTACCTGCAAGTGTTCCGTGCCACTTCAGGAAGAACCACTGTGTTGATGCATGATGTCGATGTTGGAGACGCAAAGCCAATTAAATTGCCTCCTTACCGTGTGAACCCAGTGAAAGTTCCTCTCATCCAGAAGGAGCTTGGCTACCTGTTGGACCACAAGATGATTGAGCCCTGTCAGAGCGAGTGGAGTTCTCCTGTCACTCTGGTCCCTAAGCCAGGTGGGTCACAGCGGCTTTGCATTGACTACAGACGTGTTAATCAGATAACCAAAACAGACACTTACCCTCTCCCTCGCGTGGAAGATTGCATAGACAAGATCGGAAAGGCTAGGTACATAAGTAAGTTTGATTTGTTAAAGGGATACTGGCAAGTACCTATGACTGAACGTGCTAGGGAGATCTCATGTTTTGTAACACTAGGAAAGGCTTTTGCATGTTCTGTAATGCCGTATGGTATGAAGAATGCACCAGCCACATTTCAGAAGCTCATGAATGTTGTAACAGAGGGTTTGGCAGGGTGTGTTGTTTATATTGATGATGTATTAATCTTCAGTGACAACTGGAAAGATCACCTATGCCATGTCAGTAAATTTCTTGACCGTTTAGTTCATGCTAATCTTGTAGCTAATTTATCAAAGTGTGAGTTTGGTCAAGCTAAAGTTCAGTACCTTGGGTATGAAATTGGTGATGGACATGTTGCACCACCAGGAGCTAAGGTTTAGGTTATAAGTGATCTTCCCAGACCTAAAAGTAGGAAAGAGCTACAAAGATTTTTGGGAATGGTAGGTTATTACAGGAGATTTGTTCTTAACTTTTCAATTCTTGTATCACCACTTACAGACCTACTGAAAAAGGGAGTTAAATTTGTCTGGACCGATAACTGTGAATCCTCTTTCAACAAACGTAAAGCTATTCTATTAAGTCAGCCAGTGCTCGCTACTCCAAATTTTGCTAAGCCTTTTAAGATGGCTGTTGATGCAAGTGATACAGGAGCTGGGGCTGTTTTGCTGCAAGAGGATGATCAGGGTATTGAACATCCTGTATCTTATTACAGTAAGAAGTTCACTCCACCTCAAAAGAACTACTCCACTATTGAGAAAGAGCTTTTGGCCTTGATTTTGGGTTTACAGCAGTTTTCATTTTATTTGTGTTCTGGTTTTGACCCCATAGTCATTTATACCGATCACAACCCACTGAAATTCCTTAGTAAGTTTAAAGATAAAAATCAGAGATTGACAAGATGGAGTCTACTTCTTCAGGAGTATTCATTAGACATACAACATGTCAAGGGGAAAGAAAATGTTATTGCAGATTGCTTATCTAGACTTTAGACAGATTGTTTTAGAGTAATAAGAAATTTCCTTTGTAAATTTCTTTTTCTTTGTGGGGAGGTGTTACATAGCCTATGATTTCATCATCCTTTGTGTAATTTTAATGCACAGTATGCTGCATGTTTGATCACGAGCGTGTTCTGCCTCAGTTCCCCCCTTCTACCGTTAAAGTAGAGTAAGTTGTCATTTCTGGAGTTCAGACCAGGATTGTCAACTCTTTGTCCCCATGGCTTCATTTGCGCGTCCTTCTTACAAGTTGTATCAAGCTCTGCTGGCCCCTATATAATGAGCTCAGTCTCTGCATCATGGCCACTTAGATCTGCTCCTCATTTTGTTCACATCTCTGTCCTCCCCTGTACAGTTATTATTATTGTGAATTTCTCAGGAAATCTCCAACCATCTAGCAGCTGTGTGATTTGAGTATACGTGTTGTTGCATTTTGTTCTTGTACTGTATAGCATAAGGTTAATTCTTAGGCCTAGTGAGGTTTTTTGATTGGTGTTGGGTTTTATGTCAGTCATTTTTGATAATAGTTTGTATCTGTAATAATTTATCTGGCATTCACTGAGTATTATCTGGTATCTCATTTTATCAGGGCTGACTTAGATAAATTTACTCTTGCTAATTTCGTGTTAATAGAGGCTATTGCAGTTAACCATATATTTAACCTGTTTATTTGCCATTACATTATCTTTATGAGTCCTGAATGTTTTGTTGTTAGTTTGAGCAATAAACTTTAACTTGTAATTTTACCTAACTCTTTTGTTTTGAACCTGGAACTTTACGGGACAGTAGTGACTCTTAGTATTCTCACTTAAAGTGTACGTTATCTTTCTCTGTTCCGTAACAATATATATATATATATATTCATCGGATTTTTTTCTATTCATCGTGTGATGGGCATGGAAGTGAAGGGTAGACGGAAAAGAGGTCCGCTAAGGAAACGGTGGATAGATATATGGGAGAAGGATGTAGCCGGGGGTCTATTTGGACATAGAGGAATATGAAGACGACCAGTCAGAAACACCGATCCCATAAAAGGGCCCATATAAACATGAGCAAAGCCCCGGAAGAAGCCTTTCAAATTTTGCTAATTAACTACATCATCAAGATATCTGGTCACCAGCTGTTGAACCATGTTTACCGCCAGTGTTTCATCCAACCTGGCAGCATGTGAATGAAGAAGCAGCTCAGAGTGCGAATATAATTCTCTGGCCACCTAAATTTTATTATATACCGCTATAACATATGCGTCATATTAGGCCAGCATTGAAAACTGTGGTACCTAGAAGACTGCCTGGGAAGCACCCCTTTGATATGGCATAAGGCGCTGCATTATAGGGACTCCAACTCAGCGCCCTCTGGTTAAAGTATGAAGTGCTCCATCAAGGGGTTCTTTACAGTCACAGTACGGTACACAGTACCCCTTGGATAAGGAGTCAGGTACTCCGTCACGGGGCCTCTCCGCCAACACAGCGACCTCCCCCCCTCCCTCCCCCACATAAGGCATGAATTCCACCAACACAGTGCCCCCTGGATAAGGGGTGAAGTTCTCTATTACGGATCCTTTTCCACGAACACAGCGCCCCCTGGATAAGGCACGAGGTGCTCCATCACAGAGCTTCTCCACCAGTACAGCATCCCCAGCATGTGAGGTGCTTCATCACAGATCCTTTCCACCAACACAACGCCTCTCTCTTGTCCTCTCTGAGTCGCCACCGTCATTGGAATACTAATCGTAATTCTTCGGCGCCACAAAGCAATTCCTGCAGAATAAAAGTTTGTGCACTTATTTTTTGGGTAAGGTTTGTAGTGTGTGCCTCATTGCTGGTGTTTGGCTCGTATTAACAACTGGATTACACTGTTGAATCTTTGGTGATATCGAAGGATGACAACGTGATGTTACGACCACATCCTTAATAAAAAGCAGCGGCAGCGGCGGCAGCAGCAGCAGCGCATACTAGTAGTAAAAATAATAACCAGAATAAGGCAACCAACAAAATCACAATCATCATCAGAACAAAAAATCACGCTTTCCTAACAGACCAGTAATAGCCAATTAACCAACCAGCAAGAAGGAAATTCAATCAATTTTGTCTGGAAGTAATGCTCAGCTCTGGGACATTACCACCTCAAGGCTTCCATGATTCACTCTCAACTGAATATAATAGTTTTTCGTCAGCTGGAGGGGAATACTAGAGCAATCCCAATCATGTAAAGGCTATAGTAACTCTTATTAACCCTCTCAGGTTCCTACGACTCATTACCAACTAAAAAAATCATCTAGCGGTGGCTTGAAAAGATTACTCGGGTAAATCCATCCATATGGCGGAATTGTTGGCTCAAACAGTAAATATTTAGTAGTTAACTGCAATTCAAGTACGGGATATATAGCTGTCTTTTCCATTATTTATATATATATATAATTTTGCAAAAGTTTCTTCTATATTTCCGGTGAAAATTACCTCATCTGGTGGCTGCCGCTACTCCGACCACTACTACTACAAAAGAAAAAAAAAAATGATAGTAAATAATAATACGGTAATAATGAAATGAGGACTTAAGACAATGGCCCTACCTATAAACAAGCTTGACAAAAATAAACGATGTTTACTAATCTATCTATATACCTAGCCTGCTTCCCCCAAAGAAATGGGAGGCAGCCCAGACAGGACGACACACTAACAATTTACTCATCCACACACACATTTATTCCTATCTTAGCCCCAGGGGGAGAAGGGACAGATAATTTACTAATAATTTCCCAATTTCCATACCTTCATAATACAACCATCAAAATAACACTAACCTGCACAACCTCCAGCTTGCCAGTTCCATCACTGGTTTCGTCAAACAAGCTGCAGTATCAAGATGCGTCCAACTAACTCACGCCAGGCCAAGCGCGGGTCACTAATTGTTCTATCAAACTTTTTTTCTTTTTTTACCACTGTATTCCGTCATTGCAATTTCCACGTCAAGGGTTTTTATAGCTGTTTGTGTTTGCACTATTGCGTGCACTGTGGCAGCACACAAGCAGTTCATCTTCAAAATAGCAATGATAATCGTAGCAGAGGTACAACCCAACCACACCCGACTTACAGCAACATCTAACTGAGGCAGCGAGTTTCTCTGCTTTCTCACCCACTTGCGTGTCGCCGCCTTTGTTGTCAGGTGAAAATGATGGAAATCCGCTAGCTTGGTCTCAAAAATGGTTAAAAACTCTCCAGGATGAGGGAAATTAAAGGAAAATAAATGTTACAGGATTTTAAAAACCGTCAGATATAAAATGCATATTTTAAACCGTTAAACTGCATTTAAAACCTCTTAGATTTAGCGAAAACACGCTATATTTGTTACCCTGGTCGGGACCTAACCACGATGCATATTACCAAGAACTTTTAGTATAAATATCAAAATTGCTCCAAAATGCACCTCTTGACCATCCAACGATTCTAAAACTTAGGTTAAAATGTACAACTTACAGTTACTCGGTAATACTTAGGAAAATGGTTCATAAAACAAATTAACCAATGCGACACTTGGGAATGGTTGGCAGCCTTAATTTACAGTCCCGATGCTGGCCGACAGAAACAGATGTACAGTATTTTTTCTTACTTTGCTGGGGGGTGGGGAGGGATAGTACGTTATGCATTGATCATTATTACTTTCACTTCGAGGTCAGCTAGTTCTGGAATGTAATGGTAGGTAGTTTTTTTTTTTAAGGGTAATTAAATGTATTGGAATAAATGAGTGAAAACAACGTCCGCTATTTGCTTGCCGTGATCAGTCTTAAGAGATTTAATATTCAACATGTTAAAGGAACAACTGCTGCATACCAAAACATTCGCAAACATACTGTATATTCTGGGTAAGTGAATTCCAAAACTCCCTCCCTTACACAGTTTCACGTCATGCAGATTTCAACTTCATATCCCCAACACGAGTACATTGTCAAGAAGGACTATTGAGAGATGAATAACTGATATCATAGTAAACGATATAATCCAAAGTTTACTCGGAACCTCCCTGAACCTTCTTTTATCCCTTTCTGCTTCATCTAGTGCCTTGTTGTTATTAGTAGTAGTAGTAGTAGTAATAATAATACGGTATTTTTTCTTCTTTCACCACCTGCATCTCACCCCTCTTACGGGCCGACATTTTTATTTGTGTGTGTGTGTGTGTGTGTGTGTGTGTGTGTGTGTGTGTGTGTGTGTGTGTGTGTGTGTACTCCAAATAGACATTTTCTCATTTCATCAGGATGCTTCATAAACGAAGCATATCGTTTCCTTCTTAATTCACTGTTCTCAAAGTGAATCGGAATTAAAGCAATTTGACAGGACTTACAAATGAATTAAACATCACAGCGTTTTTAATCGTTGGAGAATATAAGTAGTTTGTCATGGAATACTGTATAGCGCTATTTACTATGGATGTCATGTGGGTTTAATCGAATAATAATGACAACGTTAAAAAGTACAGTGCCCAAACACTAGCCAGAGAGAGAGAGAGAGAGAGAGAGAGAGAGACCAGAACCTGTTCAGTGATGAGTTATGAGGTAATTGCCTGGTACTGAGGAGGTAATGTGACCCCTGTCAGATGGTTGTTCATCAGTATCTGCCATGTTGTACTCCTGTATCATTGCTAAGTATCTCCCCCCCCCCTTCTCTCTCTCTTTCTTGAATCATCATTTCCTCATAACTTCTGCCATCTCTCAGTCATAACAACTGGATCCCTCGTCATAATCAATCGAATGTGCAATTATCCATCGAATTACATACAAATGGTCCCCGATAAAGAAATTCGTAGTGGAGTTTACTCATTGTTCATTAATGAAACTTAACCAAAAAAAGCAAAACTAACACATTTTCTTCATATTCAACTTGTCCCTCTGTATTTCACAAGAATGTAAAACCCATTTCTTTCTTTTTTTCTAAGTCACGCTAATGCAAATATTTTTCATGGTTAAGGATACGCCTATTGCACTTGTTATGCCCACTTCTCTTTACCAGCTTTAAGAATAATCCCTTTATTATATTCAATTCTCTCTCTCTCTCTCTCTCTCTCTCTCTCTCTCTCTCTCTCTCTCTCAAAATAAAGAGTTAATAAATATAGTAAGAAAAAGATAAGGCCGGTGCGATTATAGTGAAGAATTTAATGTATAGTCCTTCGTGGCATCAGTAAATCCTGTCATAAAGCCTAATGTGGCTAGACTCAGCCTGATCACAGTAAGAGTGACCTAGTTAGCCGCAACAAACACCACTCCACACACCATCATAAACCACCAATGCCACACACGTTAATCATCACATTTTACTTCACCCACTTGCCTGGTATATCACAGAAGCTGCCCACAAACTGAGCTGGTTAGAGAGGTGCTGGGGAGCTGTGTTGGCTGTTTGGCGACCATGCCTAAAAACTCTTTCATCCTCCCTTACCCAAATGTCTCATGTCATTTACCACCCCTCTCCATCCTAGCCCCTTCTACAACACATGCTATGGCTTATTATTGTACGTTTTTTTTTTTCCCCCACTCCACAGGAGTATCTTTTAATATTTTACAATATTCAACTCCATCCCTCATTATCTCTTCACATTCTTGGCGGTTCATGCCCTCAGGATTTTTTCATGGAAAGGTCACAATACCTCTCTTCACAACTTGCTTCCAAGAGATTAGGTGTGCTTTGCCGACTTCGTTCCTTCTTTACTGCCCCGCAACAGTTTTCATACACACAGGGTTTTTATTAGCTCTTATGTGGAGTACAACTTTCATGTGCGGGAAGCTTCCCACATAATTCTCAACAGAGTGGAGCCAAAGGCTTCTCGTCTCAGTAACTTTCCTCGTCTTACTGACACCGTTCATCTGCTCCCCCTTCGCCGCACTGTTGCATCTTTGTCTGTTTCCTATCGCTCCTTTAATGGTCACTGCTTCTCTGGACTGTCTGCTTGCATCTCTCATTCCATAACAGCAGGCGCGTAGCACCCATCTGGCAACAAACTCTCACCTCTTAGCCAACCTGTCCAACTCTCTAAGGGTGCATTCACACAGAGGCCAAATTATACTTCTGACGCAACCTGTCCAATCATGGAGGTTGGGGTAAAAGTGAACAAAGAAAAGCTCATTTTATTGGTTCACTTCCAGACCATTCCGTTTCTACTTGCGTATGGCAGTAAGAAACATTTGTGTTGAACGTCCCATGAAACAATACGTAATACAAACAGGTTTTATTCCGATCTACACGATCGGAGTAGTTTACGTCTGATTAGGTTCAGTTCGGGCCTCAGTGTAAATGTACCCGAATGCAAGAGTTAACCGATACTCCCAGACCATGTATGCTACAGGTCAACGCTTGATCTGTCTTCTTCAGTCTGTATTTCCTTCTGCCTATGGCCTCCAGTCGTTTCAGTGCATTGTATCCAGACATTTCAAAATGAACGGATCCTGAATTTGACAGTCTTTTGTTTATTTACTTATTCGTTCATTTATTGCCCTGGGAAGAACAAGTTTCCAGGGTTGTAGTCTTTGGTTCCTTTTGCATTGCACAGAACATACATACATACATATATACATACATACATATGTATAAGCATGCGTACATACATACATTATATTAGTAGACAAACACACAGATACAGAAGGTAACCCGACACAAGATAAGCCAGATAACATGAACAGCGTTCAGCATGGAGCCGTAAACACAGCCATTAAAACCTTCCCACCTCATGACAAACTCTTACATCCATACCATATACACACCACCCATTGATCACCATCATGTTAACAAACTGGCCACCACTTTACGCCGACGCGGCCACAACAACCTGCCCATTTTGGCTGCTTGGTCATTCGGAAGGTTTTATGAATGGAGTATTGTCTGGGAGGGAGATAAATAACCTTGCCATTTTTCATAGCTGGTGATGCGACTAATGAGAGGACAATGGGGTAAGCAGATAGGAAATAAACATCAGAGACTAGTCTGATTCTTGCCTTTACTGGCGTATAAGGCGCGAACGGACAACCTACACGTGGTGGCGTTGTGAACCCTGAGTGAAGTGGCTGCGGCGTTTACTCAGGGGCCAAATCTCCCTATATTTCCCTGCACTTCGTTGTGAGAACGACCCTGGGCCTACCATGGTGAGGCGCTGTACACCACAAGGGACGCCGGCTCCATACACATTGTACTTAGTGTACTGTACCTGTAGGACGGTCCCACAGAAGCATTTGCTTACCTGTGGTCGATGGGTCTATTTGGCCAAACAAACCGTGATTAAGCAAAAATAACAATTGGTATAAAAATGTCAAAAGAATGTAGGACCTTCATAAAAGACATGGGCCTCATTACAACTTAAAAAACTTATCAGTTACAAATCCAGTGTGAAAGTTTCATTTTGCCCTTCAGAATTAAAGGCTTAATCAGTCGAATAAATATGTGTATTCCATTGTAACCCCACTCTCTGGTATTGTATGTGCGGGGTGATCGAGGCAGACTGTCCCAGCCAAAGAAAATATGCTTACATTTACATCCCAGTTCAGTAAATCTCCCTCTTCCTCCTGTGATGAGCCACCCTCCATTTTACACGCTTTTGTCTCTACCTCTGTCTTGGCCTCGCTCATATACGCCCCCCAGTTCAGTCTCTCGTATGGCCTGGCCATCATTAAGCATTTCTATTTTGTGGACTTAGAAGCCTCCCAGGCACGTCTTCCCTTGCGATATATACTTTATTTTATTATCAACTTCCTTCTCTTGCTGAAGATTTTTGGAGTCTCGCCAACCGAATTTCCCAGATGGGGTTCGGGGAATATTGTGTGATGGAGAGATGATGAGGGAGACATGGAGAAGAGAGTGAGAATGGCGTGAGAAAAAGAGAGAATAGATAGATTAATGGGGAACCCCCATCTCTCTCTCTCTCTCTCCCCTTATTTTCACCTATCTACTTTAGTTGCGTCACTTCCTTATGTCTCTTCTTTAGTAAGGTATTTGTTCATCACCATACTGCCGGTATTTAATTTTACTGCTAATTTGAACACCAACAATATCTGTGTACAATAAGCAATAAGATATACAGAAATTTTGAGAGAGAAGGAGAGAGGAGGAGGAGAAAATCGGAGGGGAAGAAAGATGATGAAATGTGGGAGATGGAGAAAGTGGAGAAAGGGTGAAAAAAGACGAAAGCAGTGAGTCGTGACGCCTTGTGAGTGGGTTTGTCTCTTGTGTCTTAGGATTACCACATACTGGGGTTAAATTTCAAATGCTTTAGTTGACGCAATAGTAGTTCTCTGAGCATGCCAAGCAGCTTTCAGAGACGCTACGCTTGCCAAACGTGGATGTGAGCTTGCCTTGTGATTATGACCTCTGGTTTTTTGTTCTAAATGTCGAACCCTCCTATACAGGTTTGTTAGATTATGTAAAATATATTTTCTATATCTTGGCCATTTGACCATAAACATTAAGTACGGTAAGCCCTTTGGCTGACTCATCCCTTCCATCGTGCTTGGTTAAAAGCAGATAAAAACTTATAGTTAAGATGTTGACGCACAGATCCACATGGGTCAGAGTATGACCTTACCTTATAACTCTGATTACAGACTAAGTACTCCACAAGGGTTTGACACATGAGGCCTGTGCGTGAACATCATAACAGTAAGTTATCTGCTTTTAAACAAACACAGTAAAAGGACTGAGAGTCAGCCTAAAGGCTTATATCTTGTTGAGAAAAAAATACGTCCAAAGGTCAAGAACAAATAGAATATAAACTTTAGATAATGTAACCTACATGGGAGGATTCAGTTTTGAGAACAATATGTCAAACGTCACATTCACGGGGCAAGATCATATAATCAACCCCATTACTCAAACAATTTTTATTCCATTTGGATCAATCTCGGAGAAAGGATTGAAGAAATATTACTCTGAGCACAATATGACAAATGTCAAGGTACCAGACGAAGGTGAATCGAAACAGCTTGATCTGATCTAGACCAAATCTAGTGGAAGGGTTGAGACTCAGACAACAACGAAGTAATACGGATTTGAGGAAAAGACGCTGAAGGTAAGGACAAAGTAAAATGCTCGGTCCTTAGACCAAATTAATGTAAACACGGGGGTTGCACTGTCTGGTCCGCATTATCGTCGGGTAAGGAAGCTCGAATAACACTTTGTCCTAAGCGGTTTATTTTGCTTATAATATCTTGCCATCCTCTTCTATGTTAAGTAATTCTAATATCATCATATTATGATGTACAAAACGACATTAGACAGCCGTATCCAAGAATAAATCCGTGAGGAAGAGGTGTTAGGGAACCTCCTCACTCAAAGAGAATGTGGGTCTCTAAGTGCCCCTCCCTGTTCACACTTGTTACCACCAGAGGATTTTATTGGGCTTAGAAGAGGCATTTGCTTTTGCTCAGGTTAGGAACAAGCTTCATTAACTCCTTTACCACGGTACTGGTAAGCGGCAATAAAATCGTCTGGCAGTGGTGAAAACTAAACAAGAAAAAGTGTTATAGTGCTAAAAGTGTTAATCAGAGTGACTGCAGATATTAACGATGGATGTAGGACAATAGAATTTGGCTCTCTTGAATTTTTTGTATTGTCTTGGAAGGAACAGTTTGAGGGCTCATGGCCCTTGGTTCCTTTTCCTAGCATAAAAAAAAATAAAATAAAATGGATTATATGAAAAAAAACAAAACTGTTGAACACCTTCACTCCCAGGACGTATTTCATCCTTTATTCTTGTTAATTCCAGACCCTTATATTCAGTTTAAGAGACTTATAGAAATGAGAGGGATGGATGTAGCTTTAATTGATCTCTTTAATACGAGAGACAAATTAGGTTGAATAAAGCCGTCTAGAAGCACCACGAATTTTTAAGAAGTCGCAGAAATAAAGGTGTTACGATAAATGTTGGTGTGGCTGAAGGAGTATAAGGTGGATTGCTGATTAGAAAGGAAGGATAACAGAATTACCTGGATAATGTGGATCATATTTTATATAAATATATATATATATATATATATATATATATATATATATATATATATATATATATATATATATATATATATATATATATATATATATATATATTGTAACGGCTGTTGCTGTCCTCCATGCTATTTATTTGGTTTTACTCTTACGAAATAATTCAGATGCCTCACAGCTGTTTGAAACAGTTCAGAAGAAGCCTGATCAACTTTTCGAGTGCTTCAAATCTGGTTTTCTGAAGGGATCCAAGGCTTCATTACCACATCTTTGAAGCTACAGCTTGGGACATAAATTTGCCGGGAAACCTGCCGGGGGCGGAGGGACTTTGATGCATGGTCGTGGAGAGTTTAGACGTGTTTTTCTGGCTCTCCTCTAGTTTTCAGGGCTGCCTCACCGGCATTAGCTTTTTTTTTCACCCTTCTGGTGACACTTAGGATAGCTAGTACTAATTTTCCTCCCTACCCTTGCTAGAGATATAGTAAGTGTCTATATCTATTTACTAAGATTACCTTTGCTTACTCGCCCACGGAGGGTCCCCCCCACTGATCGCTCTGGGGTGTGAATTAACACGATCGGGCCTCCCTGGAGTGGTTTGAGAGGGCAATCTTAGCCATAGGTGTGTGGTCCCCAGTTGTTTGTCCCTTGTTCGTTTTTCCTCCTCCTTCCCACTTCCCCCGTTAGGGGGAAGTGGTCACTATGGCGGACGCCACTGCTGCCTCCCCCTCCTTCAGGGGGGGAGGTAGTCCTGACCGACCCCCGACTGTCTCACGGACGGACTACCCCCAGACTGAACGGCCCCGGACACGCCCTTTGCTAGACATTAATGTAAAAAATGCGAGTTTTGTTTTGTTGCATGCGGTTGGTTCTACTCCCTGTCCAGCCTCAATCCCTTCATTATCAAGAAGGTGATTGATGGATGTGCAGGAGAGGTAGAACAGGTCAAAAACTTGCTAGCGGAGATCTCCTAGTAAAGACTGCAAATTCGTCCCAGGTTAAGGATTTGATGAAGATGAGCAAATTCCATTGCTATGATGTTGTGCCGACGATCCCTCACTCCATGAATTCCTGCAAGGGAGTCATCACTTGCAGGGACCTCATGGTCATGGATGAGGACGACATCGTACAGGAACTTGCTCATGAAGATGTAATTGAAGCCCGTTTCATCACTAGATTTTCCGAGGGCAGGAGGACGAAAACGGCAACTCTTATATTGACTTTCGGTAAAGTGACTCTCCCAACCCATATCAAAGTGGGGTATGAAATTGTTAACGTAAGGACATACATCCCTAACCCACTTCGTTGTTTACGATGTCAGTTATATGGACACCATGAAAAGTCTTGTCGGGCTTCTCAATCAGTCTGTGGCAAGTGCGCAACGCAAGGTCATGATGCTGACCATTGCACATCAGAGGGTGTCAGCTGCTTTCACTGCAAGGGTGCTCACTTCACTTCCTCTAGGGATTGTCCCAAGTGGAAGGAGGAGAAAGAGGTCTGTGCGGTGAAGGCAACTGAGGGTGTCTCTTTCTACGAAGCAAGGAAAAAGGTGAAGGAGTTGCATGCAACTCCTACACCGAATAGGTCCTATGCTTCGGCAGTGATGTCCCGCCCTGTGATGTGCACTGTGGAGACGCAGACTGATCTCGTGCTTGTTAATCAAGTCACTCACTCTACCTCCACCTCCACCTCTAAACCTCCTGTTAGATCCAACTCTCTAACTGACCTCCCCAAAGCTTCATCATACTCACAGGCCGCTGCTGCTTCTCAGTCAGTCAAGCCTAAATCGAAGCCTGACAAGACTGTAAAACATAACTTCACCACCCTTTCAAAGCCACGTCCTCATGTCCTCCCTGCTCCTAGCCCAGCGAGGGAGAGGAAGAATAGCTCTTCCTCGGTGGAATCTGGGAGCCTTGTTATTGACCAAAATATGGATGTTTCCGTCAGCAAGCACCGGGAAAGGTCCCCCGGTAGCCACTCGCCTGGTCGCGGGGGGCATAAAAAAACTAAACACACTGGCCCCCCCCGTAAATCTTAAACTGCCGCATTCACTATACTACAGTGGAATTGTAGAAGTATTGGGAATAAGTTACACAATATAGCTATCTTGCTTTCTATACACAGGCCAGACGTTGTTTGTTTACAGGAGACGCGCCTGGAGGATCACCCTGATCCTCCACAGTTCAAACACTACCACTCGTATAGAAGATATGAAGGTCACGGAGTAGCCATATACACACATAAATCACACCCACAAACGGAAGTGATTCTAAATTCTACTCTGGAAGCTGTCGCTTGCAGAGTAAAATTTAATAACACGTATCTGTCTATTTGCTCTCTGTACTGTCCTCCACATGGCCCCATTGATAGTGATGCTTTAAATTCACTAGTTGAACATCTCCCTGGGAATAAGTTAGTGTTGGGCGATTTTAACGCCCATCACTATCAATGGGGTAGCTTGAGGATCGATGGTCGTGGGGAGCAAGTAGCCGACCTAATACTACAGTCCAGCCTCTGTCTTCTGAACGATGGTAGAGCGACTCGTGTAGATGATCGTACTGGTAACTTTTCGGCCATTGACTTATCTTTGGCCTCCCCTGGTATACATCAAGATCTCTCATGGGACCCTTACGACGACTCCTTGGGAAGTGATCATTTACCCATCTGTCTTTCTTATACACGCGACATCATTTCGGACCCTCCACCTCCAAAATTTAACTATAAGAAAGCAGATTGGGGATCCTTCTCAAGGATCGCCAATTTAGATATATCTGGGGAGACCATAGATGTTAAGGTCGAAAATATGACTACTTCCATATTACACGCAGCTGAGGCTGCTATTCCCAAGACTTCTACAGTTCATGCGAAGCATAGAGCACATTGGTGGACGCCGGATTGCAGACAAGCATTAAGAAAACGCAATAGGAGATACAGGATTTTTGATAGTCAGCCCACTGAGAAAAATTTTATTGCATACAAACAGGCACGGGCTGAGGCAAGGAGAATAATAAGAAGGGCCAAACGTGACTCCTGGCGGTCCTTTGTGTCCACGGTGACTCGTACGACACCATTACGTAAAGTCTGGTCCACCATAAGAATATTAAATAATAAAGGCCCATATTTCCCCATTACCACCTTGCAAATAAATAATAACATCTATGACGAGCCCGTGGACGTTGCTAACATCCTCGCCAGGAGTTTTTCTCATGTAAGTAGCTCAGCCAATTATGACCCGCGTTTCCAACATCATAAACGCACGGCTGAGCTACAGATATTAGACTTTGCCACAGAAGACGTAGACTCCCCGTACAACCAAGAGTTTATGCTAGATGAACTGCTCCTTGCCCTTAAATCCTGTAAAGACACCAGCCCTGGACCAGACACCATCACGTACGGTATGATCCAGCATCTTAATCAGGACAACCTGATTAAGATGTTAGCATTGTACAATGAGATTTGGGCGTCTCGAACGTTCCCAAACTCATGGCACTTTGCGCACGTCATACCGATACCCAAAGAGGCTGGTCGTCTTATGAATCCCACTTCATTTCGTCCTATTGTGTTGACTTCTTGTCTATGTAAGGTCATGGAACGAATGGTTAACAATAGGCTTCTTTTTGTTTTAGAGTCGAAGAATTTGTTAAATGATCAACAATGTGGCTTCCGTAAATACAGAAGTTCACTAGATCATTTAATGAATTTGGAGCATTGTATTGCAGAGGCATTTGCCAATAAAGAATTCATGATAGGGGTGTTCCTGGACATCCATAAAGCCTATGACATGACCTGGCGACACGGTGTACTAATGAAGCTCTATGCTTGTGGTTTAAGGGGAAATTTGCCTGTTTTTATTTCAAATTTCTTAAGGGACAGAATTTTCTCTGTCAAATTGCCCCGTAACGTAACATCGGATATATTTATCCAGGAAAACGGGGTGCCACAGGGAAGTGTGCTTAGTCCTACTTTATTTAGTATTATGATCAATGATATTCTGTCATCAGCTCCCATCCCGAGGAATCTTAAATACTCACTCTACGCTGACGATTGTGCAATATGGCACTCTTCCTGTAATGCACAATTTTCGGCTGGGCGGATTCAAGCAGCCCTTGACTCCGTCCACCAATGGGCCTTGCAGTGGGGATTCAAGTTTTCCGTACGTAAGTGTGCCGCTATAGTTTTCACTAATCGTAACGTACCTAATTTGTGCTTAACTTTGGATAATCAGGCGGAACCTTTTCAAAATTCTGTAAAATTTTTAGGAATACATTTTGATCGTAGAATGAATTTTAAACTTCACGTTAATGCTTTGCTTGCTCGTTGTGATAAACCGTTAAATGTCCTCAAGTACCTAGCGGGTACTACCTGGGGTGCCGACAGAAAATCTTTATTAATGGTGTATAAGTCCCTTATTCGATCGAAGCTAGACTATGGCGCACAGGTGTATGGCTCGGCATCCGATGCCACGCTGAAAGGATTGGATGTGTTACAGAATAAATGTTTGCGAATGTGTCTTGGAGCTGTCCGGTGTACCCATGTAGCTCGTATGGAAGTGGAGGCGAATGTGCCTCCCCTCCGTATTCGCCGTGACCACCTGGCCTTGTCCTATGGTGTAAGGACATTAAGAAAAAGTAATATCGGCAATGTGGCCTGTACCCCCCTGCGTCAATACCACCACCTTCTGCGGGGGGTGCGTCGGCCACTTGCCGCTCGCCTCCACTTACTGACTCAGGAGCTTGATGTGGACCCCAGTGACTGTGACAAGTTGGTGCTTAACAATATAGCGCCTTGGGAGCCACCCGGCTTTACAGTCGATGTTACATGGCTCCCAGCACCAAAGGCCAAGGCGCCGGAGGCGGAGGTCCACCACTTGTTTCGTAAGATCATTGTTCGTCACTTGGGGTCCCATCAATTGTACACCGACGGCTCCAAGTCGAGTGAATGTGTGGGTGCAAGCGTGTGGTCGACTGAATGTGCCCTCAGGTATCGGTTGCCGACTCATACATCTGTGTTTACTTCAGAACTTTTTGCTATTGACAAAGCCATAGACTATGCTCTCAATTCTAGACATGACTCATTTGTCATATTTTCAGATTCAAAATCAGCCCTTCAGGCAATTGCATCTTGCACTACGGACTCTCATGAGATCCAGGGCCGCATCGTTAATAAGTTGCATTCATGCAACAAGTCATTCACGCTGATCTGGGTGCCTGGTCATTGTCGTATCTACGGCAATGAGCAGGCTGACTTACTTGCAAAGTCGGCTGTGGAGCTCGAGGAGACTTTGGACGTTCCTCGTGATCTACGGTCGAGTCTATCTCTCGGAAAGAAATCAATAAATCTTCTGTGGCAAGGTCAGTGGACCAGACTAAATATTCCAACTTGTAAGCCGTACCTGGGCGACTGGGACACTGCCAACCGTCCCAGTCGCCTAGAAGAAAAAGTGTTGGCACGGCTACGGCTGAATGCCACCGTTTTAACCCACATAAAACCTTATATGGAAAGACGCTTCCCACCGCACTGTGACATCTGTAATGCGGTGTTATCTATCAGTCATATCATCCTGCGCTGTCGGCGATTTATTCGTGAACGCGCTTCACTTATGAATTACTGCGGCGCAGTTGACGTCCCCTTCACCCTTTCCACCATCCTGGGTGATGGGGACATTGTTATGACTGATAAATTGATGGCTTTCTTGAGAGAGACCGGACTGATCAGAGTGATGTGACTTTTTTACTGTGTGGTTATGGTTTTTATCAACGGTAAATATGTATATATTGTAATATTAATTAGGGTTGACAGTTGACATATTTTAAATAGTTCCTCCTCCCACCGATCTATTTCTAATATAGATGTCCCCTACATTAAGCCAAATTCCTTGCCTGACAGTCACCAGCTGATGAGTGCAAGTGTGCAATATAGGAAGGTATTGGGCACTTGCAGTCGATGGTAGTCTGCTGGGCGAGGTTCTTCAATTTTTGTATAAATTATGTAAATACATTATATTATCTTGCTTAAGTTATTCTAATTAGGGACGACAGCTGACGTATATGGAAATGTTCCTGACTCGTCTGGTTCCCTTTCATATATTGATGTCCCCTATATTAGGTTGTGCCTCGACTGACAGTCATCAGGTGATGAGTGCAGGTATGTGATGTAGAAAAGCATTACATATCTGCAGTCGATGGTGTTCTCTTGGTCGAGGCTTTTTGAACATTAGTGTAGGTCTAGTTATTTGTCTCTTAGGATTTAGTATAGGTTAGCGATTTGTCTGTTAGGTGGTTAGTTTTAGGGTCTTTAGATTAGGTATTTTGTTTATAAGTAATATAAGGTTAAAAATATAAAAAATAAATAAAAATAATAAAAATAAAACTACAAAAAAATAATAAAATAAAAATTATTATATATATATGTACGTGTGCATGAAAGTGTGTATGTTCATATGCATGGATGTGTGTATGTATGTATATATATATGTTTGTATATATATGTATATATGTGTCAATATATATACATATATATATATATTTGCCTTAATGACCAGAGGCTCCGGCCTCAATGGTCGATAGGCGCAAAAAAAAAAAAAAAAAAAAAACTGCCAGGGGCAGTTGATCAGTGATATCTGGACTGATCAGCTCACTGCCCTTACTCTACTTTGCTCCTCAGCTGTGCTCTCTGTACTGTCCTCCACATGGCCCCATTGATAGTGATGCCTTAAATTCACTAGTGGAACATCTGCCTGGAAATAAGTTAGTGTTGGGCGATTTTAACGCCCATCACTATCAATGGGGTAGCTTGAGGATTGATGGTCGTGGGGAGCAAGTAGCCGACCTAATACTACAGTCCAACCTCTGTCTTCTGAACGATGGTAGAGCGACTCGTGTAGATGATCGTACTGGTAACTTTTCGGCCATTGACTTATCTTTGGCCTTCCCTGGTATACATCAAGATCTCTCATGGGACCCTTACGACGACTCCTTGGGAAGTGATCATTTACCCATCCGTCTTTCTTATACACGCGACATCATTTCGGACCCTCCACCTCCAAAATTTAACTATAAGAAAACAGATTGGGGATCCTTCTCAAGGATCGCCAATTTAGATATATCTGGGGAGACCATAGATGTTAAGGTCGAAAATATAACCCAATCCATATTACACGCAGCTGAGGCTGCTATTCCCAAGACTTCTACAGTTCATGCGAAGCTTAGAGCACATTGGTGGACGCCGGATTGCCGACAAGCTTTAAGAAAACGCAATAGGAGATACAGGATTTTTGATAGTCAGCCCAATGAGGAAAATTTTGTTGCATACAAACCGGCACGGGCTGAGGCAAGGAGAATAATAAGAAGGGCTAAACGTGACTCCTGGCGGTCCTTTGTGTCCACGGTGACTCGTACAACACCATTACATAAAGTCTGGTCCACTATAAGATTATTAAATAATAAACGCCCATACTTCCCTGTCACAACCTTGCAGGTGAATAACACCACCTATGACGAGCCCGTGGACGTTGCTAACATCCTCGCCAGGAGTTTTTCTCATGTAAGTAGCTCAGCCAATTATGACCCGCGTTTCCAACATCATAAACGCACGGCTGAGCTACAGATATTAGACTTTCCCACAGAAGACGTAGACTCCCCGTACAACCAAGAGTTTACGCTAGATGAACTGCTCCTTGCCCTTAAATCCTGTAAAGACACCAGCCCTGGACCAGACACCATCACGTACGGTATGATCCAGCATCTTAATCAGGACAACCTGATTAAGATGTTAGCATTGTACAATGAGATTTGGGCGTCTCGAACGTTCCCAAACTCATGGCACTTTGCGCACGTCCTACCGATACCCAAAGAGGCTGGTCGTCTTATGAATCCCACTTCATTTCGTCCTATTGTGTTGACTTCTTGTCTATGTAAGGTCATGGAACGTATGGTTAACAATAGGCTTCTTTTTGTTTTAGAGTCGAAGAATTTGTTAAATGATCAACAATGTGGCTTCCGTAAATACAGAAGTTCACTAGATCATTTAATGAATTTGGAGCATTGTATTGCAGAGGCATTTGCCAATAAAGAATTCATGATAGGGGTGTTCTTGGACATCCATAAAGCCTATGACATGACCTGGCGACACGGTATACTAATGAAGCTCTATGCTTATGGTTTAAGAGGAAATTTGCCTGTTTTTATTTCAAATTTCTTAAGGGACAGAACTTTCTCTGTCAAATTACCCCGTAACGTAACATCGGATATATTTATCCAGGAAAACGGGGTGCCACAGGGAAGTGTGCTTAGTCCTACTTTATTTAGTATTATGATCAATGATATTCTGTCATCAGCTCCCATCCCGAGGAATCTTAAATACTCGCTCTACGCTGACGATTGTGCAATATGGCACTCTTCCCGTAATGCACAATTTTCGGCTGGGCGGATTCAAGCAGCCCTTGACTCCGTCCACGAATGGGCCTTGCAGTGGGGATTCAAGTTTTCCGTACGTAAGTGTGCCGCTATAGTTTTCACTAATCGTAACGTACGTAATTTGTGCTTAACTTTGGATAATCAGGTGGTACCTTTTCAAAATTCTGTAAAAATTTTAGGAATACATTTTGATCGTAGAATGAATTTTAAACTTCACGTCAATACTTTGCTTGCTCGTTGTGATAAACCGTTAAATGTCCTCAAGTACCTAGCGGGTACTACCTGGGGTGCCGACAGAAAATCTTTATTAATGGTGTATAAGTCCCTTATTTGATCGAAGCTAGGCTATGGCGCACAGGTGTATGGCTCGGCATCCGATGCCACTCTGAAAGGATTGGATGTGTTACAGAATAAATGTTTGCGAATGTGTCTTGGAGCCGTCCGGTGTACCCGTGTGACTCGTATGGAAGTGGAGGCGAATGTGCCTCCCCTCCGTATTCGCCGTGACCACCTGGCCTTGTCCTATGGCATAAGGACGTTAAGGAAAAGTAATATCGGCAATGTGGCCTGTACCCCCCTGCGTCAATACCACCACCTTCTGCGGGGGGTGCGTCGGCCACTTGCCGCTCGCCTCCACTTACTGACTCAGGAGCTTGATGTGGACCCCAGTGACTGTGACAAGTTGGTGCTTAAAAATATAGCGCCTTGGGAGCCACCCGGCTTTACAGTCGATGTCACATGGCTCCCAGCACCAAAGGCCAAGGCGCCGGAGGCGGAGGTCCACCACTTGTTTCGTATCATCATTGTTCGTCACTTGGGGTCCCATCAATTGTACACCGACGGCTCCAAGTCGAGTGAATGTGTGGGTGCAAGTGTGTGGTCGACTGAATGTGCCCTCAGGTATCGGTTGCCAACTCATACATCTGTGTTTACTTCAGAACTTTTTGCTATTGACAAAGCCATAGACTATGCTCTCAATTCTAGGCATGACTCATTTGTCATATTTTCAGATTCAAAATCAGCCCTTCAGGCAATTGCATCTTGCACTACGGACTCTCATGAGATCCAGGGCCGCATCGTTAATAAGTTGCATTCATGCAACAAGTCATTCACGCTGATCTGGGTGCCTGGTCATTGTCGTATCTATGGCAATGAGCAGGCTGACTTACTTGCAAAGTCGGCTGTAGAGCTCGAGGAGACTTTGGACGTTCCTCGTGATCTACGGTCGAGTCTATCTCTCGGAAAGAAATCAATAAATCTTCTGTGGCAAGGTCAGTGGACCAGACTAAATATTCCAACTTGTAAGCCGTACCTGGGCGACTGGGACACTGCCAACCGTCCCAGTCGCCTAGAAGAAAAAGTGTTGGCACGGCTACGGCTGAATGCCACCATTGTAACCCACATAAAACCATATATGGAAAGACGCTTCCCACCGCACTGTGACATCTGTAATGCGGTGTTATCTATTAGTCATATCATCCTGCGCTGTCGGCGATTTATTCGTGAACGCGCTTCACTTATAAATTACTGCAGCGCAGTAGACGTCCCCTTCACCCTTTCCACCATCCTGGGTGATGGGGACATTGTTATGACTGATAAATTGATGGCTTTCTTGAGAGAGACCGGACTGATCAGAGTGATGTGACTTTTTTACTGCGTGGTTATGGTTTTTATGAATAGTAAATATGTATATATTGTAATATTAATTAGGGTTGACAGTTGACATATTTTAAATAGTTCCTCCTCCCACCGATCTATTTCTAATATAGATGTCCCCTACATTAAGCCTAGTTCCTCGCCTGACAGTCACCAGCTGATGAGTGCAAGTGTGCAATATAGGAAGGTATTGGGCACTTGCAGTCGATGGTGGTCTGCTGGGCGAGGTTCTTCACTTTTTGTACAAATTATGTAAATACATTATATTATCTTGCTTAAGTTATTCTAATTAGGGACGACAGCTGACGTATATGGAAATGTTCCTGACTCGTCTGGTTCCCTTTCATATATTGATGTCCCTTATATTAGGTTGTGCCTCGACTGACAGTCACCAGGTGATGAGTGCAGGTATGTAATGTAGAAAGGCATTACATATCTGCAGTCGATGATGTTCTGTTAGTCGAGGTATTTTTACCATTAGTGTAGGTCTAGCTATTTGTCTCTGTAGGATTTAGTATAGGTTAGCGATTTGTCTGTTAGGTGATTAGTTTTAGGGTCTTTAGATTAGTTTTTCTTTATAAGGTATAAAAAATATAAAACCAAGAAAAAATTTAAACAATTAAAATACAAAAAAAATAAATAAATAAGATTAAAATTATTATATATATGTACGTTTGCATGAAAGTGTGTCTGTATGTATGCATGGAAGTGTGTGTGTGTGTGTGTGTGTGTGTGTGTGTGTGTGTGTGTGTGTGTGTGTGTGTGTTTGTATATATATGTATATATGTTTAAATGTATATTCATATATATATATATATATATATATATATATATATATATATATATATACATATATATATATATATGTATACACGGCCTTAATAACCAGGGGCTTCGGCCCCAATGGTTGATAGGCCGGAAAAAAAAAAAAAAAAAAAAAAAACTCAGCTGTGATTACCTTGAAGTACCACTTAGTGTTGTGTATTGTGTATGGAGAGACTGGGACTGATTCTGTGCTGCTTATCTCGTGTGAGATTCCGTCTGGACCACCATACAGATATGTATATGATGTGAACACTGATCATGTAGACAGGTTAACTTCATTCAGTGGTGTGAAACTTTGATTTGTTTCGCTTTTGTTCTGTACAACTTTTGGGGATATTTAATGGGTTGGTTTTGTGTAATATGTAAAGTATTGTAATATTTTTGTAAATTAAAACTTAGATATTTTTTTGTGTTTACTTAACTGGAAAAGCTATTTAGATCCGCAAGGAAATCTTTCATACCTGGGAAATAAGTACAATGATTGGAGTGAACTGCTTTTGCTGTATTGTAGTTCCGTATCCCTAGACCAAAGAGACAGCTTAATAATTACTAACTACTACAAACCGTAAAATGGGGGCCTGTCCGGGATTTTCTTGCTGCTCTAGTAATTACCAGTGAGTAATACGCCATTGGAGTATAGTTTGCCTGTGTGCATGAGGTGTGTATAATTATTGCAGTTTGATCAGGATTGTGCAACTGTTTATCTTAACCTTGCTTAAATGGTTTACTACGGTCTACTTTATCGTGTGTATTCTGATCGGTATTCCCGTTAGGTGATTAAGCAGTTTGCCTCCTGGTTAGCTTGAGGTAATGGGAATGGATATTTCCAGGGTGAATCATACAGTCGTTTAGAGTGAGTCGGGACCCTTTTATTGTTTACGCCCTGGCAGGCGGCGTCATATCGGTCCTATTATGCAGAGGGAGAAACCGGATCTACCTAGTGAGTTAACCAGTACCGTACCCTTGCTGTTTAAGTGAGCTATCCGGACCTACTTACTGAGTTAAACTAATGCCGTACCCCTCCATACACTGTCAGTATACCAAAGTCTTTTCTGAACTTAAACCTAATCCGGATTATCCCATATTAGTTTATAGTTTACCATTCATTATCTACCTTTGTAATGTTCATAGGTGGACCATAATCACTGCAGTCGTTTTTGTGGGAAAGTGAAGGGATTATATGGATCCATACCCATTTTCTTTCATTACTCATAAACCGCAGGATTATCGTTGTGCTGTAAACTTGGTTGGATTAAGCGACTCAAAGTGCTGAGGGTTTGATCTCGCTGTCAATAGTCTGCTTCAATAATTCATGTTTACCTGACCAAGTTTACTTCACCTGGCAAAATTATTTTGCCATTAGTCCTAGCGAACCAAGGCAAACATTAATTTTGATTACCTGCAATAAATAGCCTATGGTGTCCATATGGAACTGAACTTGGTGCAGGTCGAATGGTAATTTTCTCTCAAGAGTAACTTTAACGTGGATTAAGATGGAATCATTTAATGTCAGAGATTTCTGTGAAAATCCTTCTCTTGATAAATTAACTAGACTAGTAACTAAAGACAACTGGCGTTTCATAGCTCAGTATTTTGAAATCTCTTATCCCAGCTCTGCCACTAAAGAAGTGCTAAAGAATACTGTTGTGGAAGCCTTAGTCACCAGAAAGCTTTTGCCTCCGGAAGCCATTGACACTCTAACACCTATGACTTCATGTAACTTGAGAGTAGAAGACAAAGATCGTAATGACACTAACGGCGAAGTAAGCTCTGATAACGATAACCATGCTGCTGGAATAAAACCCCCAGTCGATGATTCGTGGTCAGCAGAAAGACTTGAGTTCGAGAGAGAGAAACTATTACTCATGAAAGAGACAAGAGAGAGAACTGGCTTTAAGAGAGAGAGAGAGAGAGAGAGAGAGAGAGAGAGAGAGAGAGAGAGAGAGAGTTAGAGACTGAGAAACTAAAACATGAGTTGGAGGTTGCCAAATTTAAACTTTAACAACAAAAAGAATCTAAGAATGAAGCTACAGTTAAACCATTCAACATGGCTAAAACTATGTCCCTTGTTCCCCAGTTCAATAAGGAAGACCCTGATAACTTTTTCCGTACCTTTGAAAAGACTGCTGACCATTTACAATGGCCCCGCTCTGAGTGGACTTGGCTTCTACAACCAAAGCTAACCGGTAAGGCTGCTATAACTTTTTCTAATTTAGATTGCATCAGTGATTATGACCTAATCAAACGGTCGATCCTTGACGCCTATGCAATTACACCTGATGGATATCGCCAGAAATTTAGATCCCTCACTAAATCTACCCAGAGCACTTACCTGGAATTTGCTACAGAGAAACTATCTATCTATCTATATATCTATTGCCAGACGCCTCAGTCCCGTTTGGGGTGGCCACAAACAAATCGCCTCCAAGTCGCCCTGTCCCCCGCCATTTCACTCCCCTGCTCCCAACTCACACCCCCCTCTCTCATATACCTCTCCACCCTATCCCTCCATCTCATCCTCGGCCTCCCCCTCCATCTTTCCCCCTCCACCTCACTCACATACACTCTCTTCGTCAGTCTTTCACCCTCCATCCTCTCCACATGGCCAAACCACCTCAGTATGTTCCTCATAACGCTTCCTATCACATCCACATCAACACCACAACGCTCCTTTATATCCTCATTCGTCAGCCTGTCTCTCCATGGGACTCCACAGGCTCCTCTTAAATAACTCATTTCCACTGCTCTCACTCTTGACTTGTGTCCTTCCAACAACGTCCAAGCTTCACTTCCGTACGTTAGAGTTGGTATCACAATACTGTCATGTAGTAACTTTTTCACTTCCATGCTCACTTCCCTGTTTCTTATCACTGCTTTCAAAGAACCAGCAACCTTTCTTCCCTGTTGTACCCTTTCAAGCACTTAACCCTCCAAACCCCCAGTCTAAGGTTGTTTAATAAGTGGTTGGATGCAACCGAAACTAAGACCTTTTCTCAAGTGAAGAATCTGATTGTATTTGAAGAGTTTAAGCGAAAGTTGCCCTTTGACATTCTGACACATATTGAAGAAAGGGGTGAAAAAGATTTAACTAAAGCAGCACAGATTGCAGACTCATTTGCACTTCTAAGGAGGTCACGGCTGAATGGTGAAAGTGGGGGCAGGTCAAATTTTGTAAAGTCCTCCTCTAGTCAAAGCCCTGGTTCTAGCGGGGGTAACGCCAGCAAATATATGCAACCAGTCTCTTGTAGCTATTGCAAACAATCAGGTCACAGTATTGATAGTTGTAAGGATCCAAAGTGTAAGAAATCCAGTGTAAATCAGAAATCAAGTTTAAATCAACTGTTTGCAAAACCATCAGTGAGCTCCTCTAGTGTAAAATCTGGGAAACCTGTTACCAGTCTGATCCATGCAGGCTCTCGGGATGATCCTTTCAAGGATTTTAAATTCAAGGGTGCAGTTTCACTGGATGTCAATGGTAAATTCTATCCAATTAATCTTCTTAGGGATACAGGAGCTGCTCAAAGCATTTTATATGAGCCCTGTCTACCAGGCATCAAGAAGAAGTATATGGGAAAGACCTTGCTCCTTAAAGATCTGTCTTCTTACCCTATAGTAAAGCTTGCCAAGATATTCCTTAAATGTGATTTTTTGTCGGAAGAAGTGACTGTGGGAGTTACAGAGAAACCTCTTCCTGTGGAAGGAGTTGGCTTAATCCTTGGGAACGATTTGGCTGGAAAGGTCGTTTGCCCAGACTTGCATTTGGTCAACACTCCCCTGTCGTCTAGTCCCACCTCTGAGATAGATCAGGAGCATCCACATATCTTTCCCTTTTGTGCAGTCACCCGTTCTCAGAATCACAAAGACAGTTCTGTGCAAACTCCAAGTGCTCTTCCTCTTGATAGCCTTATCTCGCAAAAGATAACTAAAGATAATCTAATTAAAGCTCAGGATTGTGATGTCTCGCTAGCAAAGTGCAGACATATAGCCGGGGATAGCTTCTTGGGTCAAAAGGTGCCTTGTTTTTATTATCAGGATGGACTCCTGATGAGAATGTATCGTCCTCTAGAGCTTACTGATTTGGACAGCTGGGCAGAAGTGCACCAGGTTCTTATACCTTGTTCTGTTCGTCATTCCCTAATGGAGTTAGCTCATGATGGTTTAGCAGGGCATCTCGGAATTCAGAAGACCTATAAAAGACTTTTGCAGCATTACTTGTGGCCAGGGATGAAGAAGGATGTCAGTAATTTTGTAAAATCCTGTCATGTCTGTCAGATCTTAGGCAAGCCAAACCAAACCATTCCCCCATCTCCTTTACAACCTATCACTGTCGATTCGGAGCCATTCGAGAGAATAGTAATCGACTGTGTGGGACCCTTACCAAAAACGAAAAAGGGTAATCAGTATCTTCTCACGGTGATGTGTACAGCTACACGTTATCCAGAAGTATACCCCCTTAAGAATATTTCTGCTAAATCCATAGTTAGAGGTTTGCTCCACTTGTTCACATCTGTAGGGATTCCAAAAGAAATTCAGTGTGATCAGGGTACTAACTTTACAAGTGACCTGTTTCAGGAGGTTGTTAAGGGACTGGGGATTACTCAGCAGTGGTCATCGGCTTACCACCCCCAATCCCAGAGATGTCTCGAACGATTTCACCAAACATTCAAATCCATGATTAAGAAATACTGCTTTGAAACTGGGTCAGACTGGGATGAAAGTATAAACTTTTTACTATTTGCTCTAAGGGAATGCCTGCAAGAATCGCTGGGATACTCCCCTTATGAGTTGCTTTATGGCAGGCAGGTACGGGGCCCTCTCAAGGTATCAAAAGAGCAATGGTTTGCAGACAGATCATCTCATCCAAAGCGTACAGTATCCCAGTACATGGACAACCTTAAATCTAAATTAGGTGAAGTAAGAAAAGTAGCGCTGGCTAATCTTTCGGCTAGTCAGCAGAAAATGAAATCCCGCTATGATTGACTAGGGTCCTCAGATTTGGGGCGTCTCCCACCATATAACCTACATCCACAGATCTTATAACGCCTCCTTCATCATTGGATCCCTGTCGTTTGCGCTTGAAAAAAAAGAGGGTGTGGTCAGCCCTCACATGGTATGTCCAAGTTCGTATACCAGTTCAGCTATCATTACCATACCGCCCGCAAACCGTTCTTCCCATCCGTGGATGCGTGCCGCACCACGGTCGGTATGGCGAGGACTTCCACAGGACTGGCAAGCTTAACCAGTGAACATGCCTCTTGCGACTTTAACCCCTTAACCGCGGGGCGTCACTTTCGTGACGCTTGGGAGCAAGGGATCATACCGCGGGGCGTCGCTTTTGTGATTCTGTGTTATTTTGAATTCACCCGGGCTTCCAAGTGGGGGCTTGTATCATCTATCAGTACTGCCAATGTCCAACACTAGTCAGCACTCCTAATCTCATCTGTACTCCCATCCATTGTTGACAATTTAGCCATTTCTCCCCGTTCTTGACTCCCCTCCATTACCCTATCCTCTCGCCTGCCCGGCCGTGCTACGCTAAGTAAATCTTCCCTGGAATTTTTCACTGATTTCATCCATTGAAATAAGCCCTATGTCCTATTCTTATACCAAATAATATATACAAGAAAGAAATAAGGTAAGTGAGAGTGCCATACACCTGGAATTGGCTAATTATCACCTGACAACACCTCACGTGCACTCATTCGCTAATTTTCGCTGTTTTTTTCCCCTTGAAATATGCCGTATAATCTACTTTCGTAATAAATATACATGTAAGGAGGGAAGGGAGAAGCCTAAGTGATATTTACATTCACCTGGAACTACCTAATTTATAATGTATTGTCTAGATTTCCTGCCAATCATTTCAGTGCTAGACATAGCTGTTTCAAGAGCTAACATTGGTAGCTCTGAATATCCCCTAAGTAGGCCTTCACCCCGGCCCTCCGTTATCAGTTTACTCTCATCTTCCGAAGTGAGGGTACGTATGTTTCTTCTTGCTGACTTCAAGGACTTTTTCACCCCCATGCAAAGGGCCCTGTGACCTTTACCCCCTACTAAACCTCGTGTGGAAAGAGGTAAAGGGCTGACAATTGATAAAAGAGTGAAAACGATCTTTCTATTGAGTAAAACAGTGCAAGTGGAATTGTAAATAATGTGTAAATGTGTAAACAGCAAGTGAAAGTAATGAATGTAAATATACATGAACAATGGAAAATAGTTTTATAAGTTACTTCAAGTGACAGTGCATAACACAGTGTAAATAAAATAGAAATGTAAATAACGTAAATAAAATAGAGAACGTAAATAGAAATGTAAATGAGTAGTATTATAAGAATACGAGTATATACCCTAGGAGTAATGAAAGTGAAAGTTTCATTTTAGCATGTCTGAATGCTATGAGTTATGAGAGTGAACATGAAAGTGACATTCACTCTCAATGCTAGTATACAGGACGAGAAAGTGAATGCTACGTATTTTACTGAAAGAAATTGAATCCCTACAGTGACAATAAACTAATACTACTGAAGGAAACTTATGGATAAAGACTGTAGATATATGTAAGTGTTATATAGTAATAGAAATATAAAGTGTGAGGGATTTTATGAATAATAAATGACAGAGTACCAAGAGCGAACTAGTGCCAGTGCGACGATCAGACGCGCTCGTAATTTCCATTGCTTTCACAGTGTTTTTTTTTTTTGAGTATGGTTCCCAAACTACTTGAAAATTGTAGAATAGTGTTTATAGTGTTTGTATCTGGCTGTGGTAATCATATTACTGGTTGTCGGGAAGTGTAAAGTGGAGACTTCGTTACCCTACTTCAGAGGTCTCCACAAGTCCTACGGTAACCGACGAAGGCTCAACAATCATTCCAGGAGAAAGCTGAAGGTATGTGCCATAAGCATATTTAATTTTAATATTCTAGGACTAATAACTGATTTTTGGCAAATATTTTTTGAGAGTCTGTCAGAGCCCAAATAACCCCGCGGGACACACAAGTCATTGGTAAACAAGCCCGCGGTGTAGTGGTTGATACAGTTGCTCAGGCCCCCATGCCTGTCTCCTCCATCCTCTTTGTCGTTGAAATCTAACAATGTTGTTAGATCCCTCCAGAGAAATCGTAACCAGTGTCGCTAGGGTTTCGTTGGTGAAGCCCAATCTTCTGAGGGCGTCAGCGCTTTTACATGCCAACATCCCTCTCCAATTGAGAACCACCGCCTCCACTGTTGCATTATGACGGGTTGCCCACTGACATGCCGCCGCTCTCACATCTGGGGTGTCATAGTATTCAACCTTGCGTGACACAGCTGAATACAGCGAGGAATAGCGGGCGTCAGATGTTACCGTAACATCGAGGACAACAACAGTGGTCCCTGTGTCGATCAGAAGGTCTGGCCGTCTCATGACCGGTCCTGCACGCAATAGAACCTTTCCCGACACGATAGTTGGGACGTGCTCGTTCTATGTGCCCCTGGATGTAATTAACGAGCCTATCGTGCAGGGCGACGCGAATCTCGTGCATCAGTGCACACCCCTGGAGGATGTGGTTCAGGGAGGGTAGGGTCCCACATCCACCCTCACAGCGCAGATTGGGTCGCTGTATCGCACGTCCTCTGGAAGATCTTACGGGGATGTTCTTGAGGTTGCCACGTAGCTTGACGGCTCCTATATATAGGAAGCCGCTGAGGCGACTAGAACCTTCATAGATCCACATATGCAAAGTCCCGTGAGCCTGCTTAGCGCATCCCGTCAGACCCTCAGCATCACACCGCCTATAGAGGTCCAGAATCCACTGATTCGCCTCAATGTGACGATCAGTGACCTGAACCCCCTGTATGAGGGGCCATCTGGTTCTCGCCAAGCAGTCCCTGATGTAAGGGTGATCACTGAGACTAGTCATGATCGGACAAGGTGTTCTACCGATGCGGAGCAATCGAGCTACCCTGAGCGGCGGAACTCGGATATAGTATGAGGGGATCCCTAGTCCTCCACCCTTCAGTGGTGCGTGGAAGAATGCTTTCGGGGTGTCGGGGGGAAGATGTAAACATCCCTCACGACGCTCTCATGCTCCGATCTAAGTCCTTCAGTGTACCCAAGGGTACTCCCGCTAGGACAAGTCTGTGAAGTAACCTCGGGTACACCACCTTGGTAATGACCCACAGCTTTTGCTGAAGGTGCAAGGGCGCTGCATGGACTCGCCCGAGCATTTCCCTCAGCGTGTCCTTATGTGCACGATAGGACGGCCTCCAGCCCACGTCCATGCCTAAGTACTTCGTGGTCTGAGAGGCACTAAGCGTGGGTATTACACTACCATCATCGGTGAGGAACAGGTTGGCCGACCAGATGTACTTCTTGGCCTTCCCGTCCTGCACCACGGCTATGGATTTACACTTGTTAGGATTTACCCGTAGGCCAAGTTGATCCAGCCTGGTGAGGGCTGAGTCGACTAAGGCCTGCAGGGAAGGCTTGGCGGGTGACGTCAAGACTAGGTCATCAGCGTAGGCATAACCGACCACACTCTGATCCCCTAGCTTGATCCCCAGCTGGAGATCCAAGCCTCCTAGTACATAATCGATAGCCGCATTGAAGATCAAGGGAGAGAGAGGATCTCCCTGTCGAACCCCCCTGGCCGGACTGATGGTCCAATCTCGCTGTTTCGCAACTCTGAGAAAAATACCGGGCTAGAGGAAGAGGCACGCCAACTCTGCAAAGTATGGCGCCCAAGGCAGAGTGGGATAGCGTATCGAATGCCTTGCGAACATCCAATAACTCCACATAAACGTCATGCCACCTCCTATAACCCTGGTATAGGATTGCACTCGTCATGTTTATGTTCTCGGCGCAGCCATCGCTAGGTCGAAATGCGCGCTGCGCCCACGAGAACAAGTCCGCACCCTGGACTCTAGCGGCCAAGATCGAGTGCATAATCCTGACCACATAGGATGACACCGCGATGGGACGGAACCCGGCCGGCCCATCGGGTGTCTCAGTTTTCGGTATCAGGGTGACCTTTGATGTTCTGAGTCTTTCAGGTAAGTGTCCTTGGGCAAGAATCGAATTGAAGAGGAGAGCCCCTTTCACCGGCCCTAGGTTCCTCATGTCGGCCAGGGTGGTCCCGTCCGGGCCTGGGGTACTCACCCTCGCCTTCTTCAGAACCCCCTCCACTTCCTCTTTTGAGATGGGTGCCAGTAACTCCCATCTTGGAGGACTGACCGGTGTGGGCACTGGACCTTCCCAGGGTTGCGATGGCGTGCAATATAGGTCAGTCAAGAAAGCGGTCTTCTCCTCTTCGGACACATCGTCGTCAACTGATAGCTTGCCATCGAGGATGTCCCGGGCGAGCCTGCCCCCTGTCCTTCTTCCACAGCCCCTGGGTGCGAGCAAAGAGTTGCCTCCTGGCTCGTCTGCGACCCTGGGGGGGGGCATGCCCTGTTCTTATCTGGTCACCTCTAGCCATCACCGGATTTCCCCTGCAGGGGATTTCCTCCAGAATCAGATGGACCAGCTCGCCAGGATCATCCCTCTCTTCGATGGACAACTGCTCACATAAGGAGGAGATCGCAGCCATAATCTCCTCCCTCCAGTTCTGGGGAAAAAGTCCTGTTGTTCCTCCCAATACCTGGAAACCCTCTTAAGAGTCAGTTTACAGGACCCTACATTGTTTCCCATAAAGTGTCTGACTGTAATTATGTTGTTCAAACTCCAGACAGACTTAAGAACACTCAGTTGGTTCATATTAATTTAATGAAGCCATATGTTTGCAGGGAACTACAGGAGGACTGGACCAATGGTCAACCTGTTTCTTGTGTAGTACCTGAAGGGGATTCTTCTGGCATGTCTGCAGAATGTTCTATAGACGATGGAGAAGCTGCAGACATTCCGTCTCCTTGTAATCCTCTTAATCATGAAATTTTGTCTTAACATAGAGAGTCATCTAAGTTACTTGCCAGAGTCTAATAAACTTGATGTTATTTCAATCTTACATGATTATAGCAGTGTAGTTGCTGATATTCCTGATTATTGTAGCCATACATTACATGATGTTAAATTGCTTGGCTCTGATGTACACCCAATTAGGCAACCTGCTTATAGAGTAAGTCCTGAGAAGAGGGCAATAATGAAAAAAGAGGTAGACTTCCTACTGGAACATGGTTTGGCTGAACCAAGTAACTCTCCTTGGGCTTCACCTTGTTTGTTAATTCCAAAACCTGATGGAAGCAGTAGATTTTGCACGGACTATAGGAGAGTTAATGATGTAGCCGTTCCAGATTCCTACCCCCTTCCATTAATTGATGATTGATGCTGTGGGCCAATCTCAGTACATACCTAAGATAGATCTACAAAAGGGTTATTATCAAATTGGACTGACTGATGAAGCCAAACTTATTTCGGCATTTATAACCCCTTTTGGTTTGTTTCAGTACAATGTTATGCCATTTGGCATGTCTAATGCCCCAGTAACGTTTCAAAGGGCAATCAACTATACCATCCAGGGATTAGAAGGTGTGACCTCTTATTTAGATGACTTACTTGTCGTTGCAGACAACTGGGAAGACCATGTAACCCGACTTCGATCATTGTTCTCATGTCTAGGGGAGTCTGGCTTCACAATCAACCTTGCTAAGTCTACATTCGGCAATGCCACCGTGACCTATCTGGGCCATGTCGTTGGACAAGGAAGAACTCTGCCCAAGCAAGCCAACATTGAAGCCATCTTAGAATACCCAACCCCTACCACAAGGAAGTCACTCATGAGGTTTCTGGGCATGGCTGGGTTCTACAGACGGTTTTGTAGCAACTTCTCTGCCATCGCGGCACCTCTTACAGACCTGATGTTCAAAACGCCCCTTCCAGTGGACATCTGCTTGTGATGCGGCCTTTAACCAGCTGAAACTGCTCCTGTCCTCCAAACCAGTTCTTTGCACTCCTAACAATTCCCGTCCTTTCACTTTACATATAGATGCAAGTGGAAGTGGGGTAGGAGCAGTTCTCCTCCAAGAGAATGTGGGTGATGGGGTGTTTCATCCAGTCTCGTACTTTTCAGCTAAGCTCAAAAGGCACCAGCAACATTATTCAACTGTGGAGAAGGAGACTCTTTCCTTAATCCTGGCTCTGCGAAAATTTAACTGTTACCTACACGGGCATAGTCACCCTGTGACAGTCTACACCGATCACGACCCCCTGATTTTTATTCGGCGGATGCGTAACCAGAACCAGCGAATTCTCAGATGGGCACTTCTGATTCAGCAATACCCCCTTGTGGTGAAACACATCAAAGGGGTGGACAACTTAGTTGCTGATGCCCTTTCTAGAGCTCTACGGACGTCGGCCAGCAGTAGTCCTCCTGTCTGTACTACGGAGGACTTAGAGGGGGAGGTGTAACGGCTGTTGCTGTCCTCCATGCTATTTATTTGGTTTTACTCTTACGAAATAATTCAGATGCCTCACAGCTGTTTGAAACAGTTCAGAAGAAGCCTGATCAACTTTTCGAGTGCTTCAAATCTGCTTTTCTGAAGGGATCCAAGGCTTCATTACCACGTCTTTGAAGCTACAGCTTGGGACATAAATTTGCCGGGAAACCTGCCGGGGGCAGTTGATCAGTGATGTCTGGACTGATCAGCTCACTGCCCTTACTCTACTTTGCTCCTCAGCTGTGATTACCTTGAAGTACCACTTAGTGTTGTGTATTGTGTATGGAGAGACTGGGACTGATTCTGTGTTGCTTATCTCGTGTGAGATTCCGTCTGGACCACCATACAGATATGTATATGATGTGAACACTGATCATGTAGACAGGTTAACTTCATTCGGTGGTGTGAAACTTTGATTTGTTTCGCTTTTGTTCTGTACAACTTTTGGAGATATTTAATGGGTTGGTTTTGTGTAATATGTAAAGTATTGTAATATTTTTGTAAATTAAAACTTAGATATTTTTTTGTGTTTACTTAACTGGAAAAGCTATATAGATCCGCAAGGAAATCTTTCATACCTGGGAAATAAGTACAATGATTGGAGTGAACTGCTTTTGCTGTATTGTAGTTCCGTATCCCTAGACCAAAGAGACAGCTTAATAATTACTACCAACTACAAACCGTAATATATATATATATATATATAATATAAGTTTATGCAAGGAAAAATGAACCAAAGGCCATGAGCCTGCAGTAACAGTTCCCTCCAAGAGAAAAACAAAATACAATAGAGAGCCAAATTCAAGATCCGATCATTTTGAGATGCCTGGACACACTGCGTTTGAAAGACTGGAGATCATAGGCAGCAGGAAATACAGACAGAGGGAGACAGTTCCAGAGTTGACCTGTTACATAAATGAAAGACTGGGAGTAACGGTTAACTCTTGCATTAGAGAGTTGGACAGAAAAAGGATGAGAGTTTGCTGCCAGACGGGTGCTACGCACCCGTCGTAGACGTGGAGGAATGCAAGCAGACAGTTCAGAGGAGCAGTGACCATTAAAGTAGCGATAGAAAAGAGATAAAGATGCAACAGTGCGGCGAAGAAACAGAGGTTGAAGGGAGTCAGTAAGAAGGGGAGAGTTAATGAGACGAAAAGCCTTTGACTCCACCCTATTGAGAAGAGCTGTATGTGGGGAGCCTCCCCACACATGAGAGTTGTACTCCACACAGGGGTGGATAAAACCCCTGTATAGAGTCAACAATTGTGCAGGGGTAAAGAAAGAGCGGAGTCGGCTTAGCACACCCAATCTCTTGGAAGCAGATTTTACGAGAGATGTAATATGATCTTTCCAAGATAAGTCCTGAGTAAATGAAACCCCAAGCATGTTCAAGGATGATGCAGGATTAAGCTGAATATTATTAAACATTAGTGGGTATATCTGTGGAAGATTTTGTCAGGTTGATAGGTGTAAGAACTGAGTCTTAGATGCATTAAAAACAACCATATATTTTTACCCCAGTCAGAGATACGAACCAAGTCAGACATTAGGTGTGCCATAGCCTCATCCCTTGTTTGTTGAAGTAACTGTTGAGATGGGCGTTGCGGGAACCGAATGGAAAGGTGAAGGGTGGAGTCATCAGCGTATGAGTGGATGGGGTTAGATGTACAGCTTAGATGATCATTGATGAATAAAAGGAAGAGAGTTGGTGATAGGACAGAGCCCTGAGGAACACCACTGTTGATAGATCTAGGAGAAGAACGATGGCCGTCTACAACAGCGGCTATAGAACGACCAGAAAGGAAGCTAGTGATGAAGGCACGGATAGAAGGATAGAAACCGTAGGAGGGCAGTTTGGAAATTAAAGATTTATGCTAGACTCGATCGAAAGCCTTTGAGATGTCAAGTGCAATGGCAAAGCTTTCGCCAAAGTCCCGAAAGGAGGATGACCAGGAGTCTGAAAGGTAGGTGAGAAGATCGCCAGTGGAGCGTCCCTGACGGAACCCGTACTGAAGATCGGAAAGAAGGTTGTGATAGGAAAGATGCCTTAAAATTTTTCTATTGAGAATTGACTTGAAAACTTTTGAAATACAGGACGTTAAAGCAATTGGACGATAGTTGGAGGGTTGGGAGTGGTCACCCTTCTTTGGGACTGGCTGAATGAGAGGAAACTTCCAGCAAGAAGGAAAGGTACAAGTTGACAGACAAAGGCGAAAGAGTTTGCCTAGGCAGGGTGTAAGCACAGAAGCACAGTTCTTGAGAACAACAGGAGGGACCCCATCAGGCCCATATGCCTTGTTAGTACTGAGGCCAGTGATGGCAGAAAATACATCAGCTCAAGAAATCTTAATGTCAGCCATGAGGAAGTCAGAGGGGGGAAGTGATGGAGAAACAGCACCGGAATCGTCTAAGTTGGAAATGGAGGAGAAAGTCTGTGCGAAGAGATCTGCTTTATCAGTAGAAGAAATAGCTACAGAACCTTCAGAGTAGAAAAGAGGAGGGAAGGATGATGAGGTAAAGTTGTTAGAAAGGTTTTTGGCAAGGTGCCAGAGGGAGCGGGAAGAATTCGAGTTGGAGAGTTGAGAGGATTTAGTACGGATGAAATTATTTTTAGCAGAGTGAAGAACAGACATAGCACGATTCTGGCCAGAAACGTAAAGATGATGTGATTCAGGGGTGGGTTGGCTCCGGTACCTTTTGTAGGCCCTCTCCTTGTTGTGGACAGCATTAGAACAAGCGTGATTAAACCAAGGCTGTCTTGCGTTAGTCAAAGGATATGAGAAAGGAATGTATGCTTCCATGCCCAAGAGAATAACCTCCGTAATGCGCAAGGCACACTCAGACGGCTTCCGGCCATGGAAGCAATAATCATTCCAGGGAAAATCAAAGAAGTACTGCCTGAGGGCCTCCCAGTCCGCGGCTCCAAAATGCCACAGACGACGTTTCCCTGGAGGGTGCACAGGCCGTACCGGAGTGATAGGACAGATTAAGGTAATAAGGTTGTGATTGGAGGAGCCCAACGGAGAGAAAAGATTAACAGAGTAAGCAGAAGGATTAGTTGTAAGGAAGAGGTCAAGTACGTTGGAGCTCTCTCCAAGGCGGTCAGGGATACAGGTAGGGTGCTGTACAAGCTGCTCTAGGTCATTAAGGATAGAAAAGATGTAGGCTTGTTCACCAGGTGGATCAGTGAAAGGAGAGGAGAGCCAAAGGTGGTGGTGAACATTGAAATCTCCTAGAATGGAGATTTCAGAGAAAGGATAAATGGATAGAATGTGTTCCATCGTAGAAGTAAGATAGTTGAAGAATTTTTGATAGTCAGTAGAATTAGGGGATAAGTAAACAGCACAGATATATTTAGTCAGAGAATGACAGGAAAGCCGAAGCCAGAGTGTAGAGAATTCGGAAGAATCGAGTTCAGGAACACGAGAGCAAGATAAGTCGTTGCGTATATATGCACAACAGCCACCTTTGGCTTTGAAATGAGTATAGAGAAAGTAGGAGGATACAGAAAAGGGTTTGCTGTCAGTTGCCTCAGACAGCTGAGTCTCAGTTAGAAAAAGAAGGTGAGGTTTAGAGGAGGAGAGGTGGTGCTCAACAGAGCGAAAGTTAGAGGAAAGGCCGCGAATGTTGCAGTAATGAAGAAGAAGTGAGTCAGACAGTGGTTCCAGGCACCTCGAGTCATCACCTGGAGAGGGGTGGGGGCATTTATGGTCCTCCCCCCTGGGGACTCCGAGGCTTGGTGATGAGACGCCATAATTTTTTGCATTTTGGAAAAGGAAGTGTAGTGTGTACTGTGCATGTAGTTTGGTGTAGATAGTTAGAGAAATTTGTACTGGAGAGCATGCTGGCCTACTCTCTGTGTAACTGAGACACTGAAAAAGTTCAGCAAAGTGGGATGGTCAGGAACTAGTCCTGAGGGCTGATGAAACGGGAGCTCCAGCACTCCCTGTCATCAGTTTTCCATCCACCTCGGAAGTACTGCCCTGCTCGACTGGTGCTACAGTCTACTCCCCTCTCTCTCTCTCTCTCTCTCTCTCTCTCTCTCTCTCTATATATATGTTTTGTGTCCGACTCTGGGCAAAAGCTTCAGGGCCTATCCCCAAGTCCCAGTAGCCCTCCTTTGGGCCGAGAAGTCCTTCTACATCTCCACATGTCACCACTTCGGCGCTAACACCCACCGTCCATATTGAATACATGCTAGGGCTGTCTCATACAGGAATGTTGTACTGGTATTAGCGGGGGTACTTTTATGACATGTTGGCGGGTCATTTGGTAGATGTGAAAAGTCTGCTTTTTATAAAATTCAAATCCTTAAATTGTTCCTTGTCCCATCCGGGATTCGAACTTGGGTCCATTATGCTGGAAAACTACTAAAGAGAGAATGATGAAGCGTAGTTGGAGGTGTGCATAGTGAACTGCTGATTAGGATGGAATGAAAGACAGCAGGTGAGCCAGGATAACAAGCAGGAGTATACCGCTGACTACTTAAAAGGGTATGTATGAAGGCTGTGTAAGACTGGTTATAGAAACACCAGACATCACCATTCCATCGCACCCCTACCTAGTCACAATCAACACCATCCCATTCTCTCGCTACTTTGAGATTGGGTCCTGTAAGAGGTGGTAGGAGAGGGTGAGGGGAAGTCTCTTGTGGTATGGTGGGGCAGGAAGAGCTGTGAAGAGGGTGTTCTGAGAGGGAGTGGGGGATGAGACGATGCAGAGAGAATGATAAAGGTGAGTGAGGGCAGTAAGAGGGAATGGAGTAAGATGAGTGTTTACGGTATGAGAGTATGAGAGGGAGGACTGTATGAAACACATCTCCGGAGGGACTGTTTCAAGGAAAGGGAGTGAGTATGGGGAGAGGAACGCAAGGAAACACAATGGTCTTCATATGGGATAGGTCAAGGGAGTCAAGCGAATATGAATTAACGTAACATTCAGTAGGGTGGTAATGCACAACACCAAAACAATGATCTCGGAAACAATTAAAGCTACAGTGAGCCTAAGCACAAAGTCTGAAAGCTTATGGAAAGTAACAGGTGTTTCTTAAGTGACTTTTTCTTTCATTTCACCACAGTTTTCCTAAAAGACGCTAAACATCTTCATACTGAAAATGAAAACATGGCTATCTTGAAAACTATTGAAGCTACAGGCAAATCACTGGACATACTTTTTCTCAAAAATAGCCATCATATTGCTAAAAAAAAAAAAAAAAAATACATGCGGCACCAAATTCAGGTTTTCTCGGAAATTATTAAAGCTACAGTGGACCTAAGCACAGCATCAGAAAGCTAAAAACAACATTAGCAAGCCTCCTCTCTCGAGCAAATTCCGTACTTTCACCTGTGGACGTCTGTGTGGTCTGTAACTTAACACTTCTCTTTTCTACGAGTATGAGAGTGGCACTGTAAATTCGCTATCATTCTCCCTAATATTCAATGGCAAATCATCATAATCTTCTTATGTTACGAACTTTGCTTCTGACGTAGCCCCCCGCTGCAGGGGGTCACCTTGACATGGTGGCGGGGCTTGAAGCGTGGTTGGCGGTGCCACCTACTTTGGAGGCATGCCTACCTTTGTAGGGTTCGGTATTTGTCAGCTACGTGGACCAAGCGCCCCCTGCATCACTGGTGGAGGAGGCCTGCTGGTGATGTTAGTCCCTGCCCATTTGCCATCTAGGGCAGGACAGTTGCCTCCCCACGTGTTTGCCGTGCGTGGCGTCCCGTAATGCTGGGAGACGGGAGTCCTGGAGGTTGAGCGACGCTGTGTATGCTGCGCCCTGCAGCTAGCAATACACCTCTTTGGTCCCTTATTCTGGCAAGATGGGTGGCCTGGTTGGGCCCGACCAGGTCAATCGGCTGGTCATGCGTTGGCTAGGGTCAAGTGGGCACTGGGGGGCCTGGTGGCTCCTACCGTCCTGGAGTCACCCTTGTCCGGGTTCCCTGGTGGTTACCCGCGTATACTTCCCTGCTACCTCTGGGGTCGCCAGTGGCATTGTCCCTGGCATAAGACCTCCCCTTGTTGGGCTCCGTGGTGGGTGGAGGAAATGGAAACCAAAACAAACAATAAATATGAGGAACATCTGGGCCACTTAGTGTCTGGCCCAATTACATCCCCGCGTGAGGTCTTGCCAGGCTTTTATGAACAAGCCCACTTTGCTCGGTATTTGGTGATCCGGGCAGTAGAGGGTGTCAAAGTGGCAGAACTGGACATTTTTGAAGTCCACAGAACAATCGTTAAGACATGTGGCAGGGAGCCAAAAATTTTGCCACAGCACGATGGGAGCCTGCTTGTGGAGGTTACCTCCCTAGAGGAGAAAGACAGACTCTGTTCTCTATCTGAGGTATCTGGGGCTCCAGTTACATGCTTGCCGCATCCCACATTCAACCAATCTCGTGGGGTAATCTACTCTAGAAAGCTGCTTAGGTACTCAGAAGCAAAGCTTCTTGAGGAAATGAAGGTACATGGAGTCATCAAAGTGGAAAGATTTCATAAGAAAATTGATGGTGTCCTTTTGCCCACGCCCTCCATTTTGTTAACGTTTGAGGTCACTCAGCTTCCCTCTTCCATTAAGGTTGCCTGGTTGTCCTTAAAGGTGAAGCTGTATATACCCAGTCCAAGACGCTGTTTTCATTGTCAAAAGTTTGGCCACATTAGCAAATACTGTCGACGATTGTTGCAGGGCCTTCCTGTGATATGTGCTACATGTGGAATTTCCCATGAAGATATAGATTGTTCTGGTACAGAGACCTGTGTCAATTGTGGAGGTGGCCATGCAGCTACCTCCAAAGCTTGTGACAAATACAAATTTGAGTGTGAGGTTTTGCCTTTGCGCACTCTTGAAAGGATTACCTTTAAGGAAGCTAAACACCGAGTTATGTCTATGTATATACGACCTGGAATTTCCTTTGCTTCAGTTCTATCACGGTCCGTCCAGTCAGGCCGCAATTCTGATGGTGATGAACAGAATTCTCAACGACGTGAGAGTCTGGGTACTCGGTCAACCTCCAACACGTCTGATAGGATGCAGATTCTCTCGGTGCCTGTCAGCAATAAATTTGCAGCTTTGGTGGAAACTACTGATGGAGAAGACACCTCAGTTAGTACCTCCAAGAATACGTCTGTGATTCCATCTGAACTTGTACAGGCTGAGGTACATAGCCCTAAACGGTCCTCCAACAAACGCATTCGTGAGTCCACTGAGTCATTGACAGATGTTCCCCCAACTAAAGCCTCCCATGCTGATCAGGGTGGCCACTCTGACGGTGCTATTGTATCGGGCATAGATACTGATGTCCCGGTCATTGATACCGAGTTGGATGGTTTCGCTGTGGCCTCAGACATGAAGGTACCCTCTCTAAAGCCAGGGGATAAGCCCTCCCCTGCTTGTCAGGACCCCAGCCCTGAGGGATGCACGAGTGGTTGCAGTCCCTCTGATGGCACAGCATGCTCTGATCTGACTGAGGCAGCTTGCGGTCCCTCCAACAAGTCAGGTGAGTCGGTCACTTCTTCCTCTGTGGTACCGGTTGTTTCTTCTCCAGTTAACTCAGACAATTCTGCCCTCTCCCCCCAACGTTCGGAGGCCAGGACCCTAATCCCTCATGCTCGACCCCTCAGCTCACTGGGGGCCCCGGGCAGGGTCCAGAGTAGCACCTCCCCTCCTGTTGGGCTCCATGCTGCTGCCCGTGACAAACCCATTAGTGGACGGACCTGCATACCAAAGAAGACTGTCCCCCTTTCAGCACGAGTGCCAGTCTCCCTCTCTGGAGGCTCGTCAGGGCCCCCATATTCCCGCAAAAATTTTGACACTGGGAAGTCCAATTCTCGGATTATTCCACCTCAAAGGAAGAGTGCTGTAAAACTTTCCTCATCCACGTCCTCACGTTTGCCTACGGATGTTCGACATAAAGCGCGGGTTCCTGGTGCTGGACAGTCTCTTACCAAGGGCCTTCCTAAGCATCATTCCAAACCCGCTCGCATGTCAGGAGGTGTACAGTCACGCACTTAATCATTTTCCCCTCCACTATGGGTTCTATCATCCAGTGGAATTGTCGGGGTTTACGTGCTAACTATGAGGAACTGTGTCATCTAGTTTCTCAATTTACTCCGCTATGCATGTGTATCCAGGAGACCATGGTTGGTGATACTGCTCCTACTGGTCCTTCTGGCTACAATGCTTTTTATTCTGATCCTGTGCTGGGCCAAGGTCGTCATGGAGGTGCTGCTATCTTCCTTCGCCAGGATATTCCATTTTGTCATCTGGATATTTCCAGTCCCTTGCAGGCAGTTGCTGTCCGGATGTTTTTACGTCGGCAGTATACAGTTTGCAGTCTTTATCTACCTTCTAGTGCAACTGTTGAAAGGGCGGATCTGGAACGCCTTATTCATGGCCTTCCTTCTCCCTTTCTGTTACTAGGCGATATGAATGGTCACCATCCACCATGGGGAAACAGTGAGGCCAACCCTCGGGGTGTTAAGCTGGCCTCTTTAGTGGAAGATGAGGAGTTAGGCATTTTAAACTCCAATATAATGACTTATTTCCATAGCCAGACAGGAACTTTTACTGCCACTGATTTGTCCTTATGTTCAGCTGATGCTCTTTTAGATTTTAACTGGGATGTGTTGCCAGACCTGTATGGCAGCGACCATTTTCCGTTACTCTTAACTGCTAGTGCAGGTGGATCTCAGCCACGTCTTCCTCGCTGGCTTCTGGATAAGGCTGACTGGCCATATTTCAGGGAATTAAGTTCCATTTCCCTTTCTGTCAATGAGTTTGGCTGTCTTACGGAGGCTGTGTCATATTTCAATACCGTGCTGCACTCAGCAGCCCTATTATCTATTCCAAAAACAAAGGGTCAGTTTCCTAAACGTCCAGTTCCTTGGTGGAACTCGGAGTGTAGTTCCGCAGTGAGAGCCAAACGAATCGCCTTCTCACGACTTCGTCGTCACCATGGGGATCCTCAGTATTTGGTGGCGTATCAGAGGGCACGAGCTCATATGAGACGGGTCTTAAAGGAGGCTAGGCGTTCGTCCTGGAAGGGTTATGTTTCCTCCATCAATTCGAGGACTTCCATCACCCAGGTGTGGAACCGGGTAAAGAAAATTTCAGGTAAATTTACTGTTCCATCCCCTCCTGTTTTATCTGCACCAGGTGGAACTGTGGCTGACCCATTTGCTGTTGCAGAATTGCTTGCTGACCATTTTGCCAGTGTGTCAAAGAAGGATGCAGATACACCTTTGGCTTGCCGCCGTCGGCGCCTAGAATCTCGTGGTCTCAGTTTTGCCTCTGTTGGAGGAGAGCCTTACAATGTTCCATTTTCAATTTTTGAACTCCAGTCAGCTCTGTCGCTGTGCCATGATTCCTCTCCTGGTTTTGATGATATTCCTTATGCCTTTTTACGCTACCTGTCTGATGAGTCCCTGTTGTTTTTGCTTTCACTGTTTAATAAGATCTGGTGTTCTGGGGAGTTTCCGGCTTGTTGGGGTGTTGCTGTAGTTATCCCCATCCCCAAACCAAGTAAGGATCACCTACAGGCGACGAATTATCGGCCTATTTCTTTGACGTCTTGTATATGTAAAGTTTTGGAAAAGATGGTCAATGTTAGGCTTGTGTGGTTTTTAGAGAGAGGTGACTTCTTATCCCCTGCCCAGTATGGTTTTCGAAAAATGCGATCTACCTCTGATGCATTACTGTCCTTGGAATCTTCTGTCTGTGAGGCTTTTTCCACTAACCAACACCAGGTCACGGTCTTGTTTGAACTGGAAAAGGCATATGACACTGCATGGCGTCATGGTATTTTACTCTCTCTTCATGAGTTTGGTCTTTGTGGGCGCTTACCTGTTTTTATTCAACAGTTTTTATCTAACCGAATTTTAAGGGTGCGAGTGGGAGGAGTGCTTTCTAATGCCCGACCACTAGAAGATGGAGTACCACAGGGGAGTATCCTTAGTGTTACTCTGTTCACTGTAGCCATTAACAGCGTCATCAGTGTACTTCCTGATGGTGTACGAGGATCACTATATGTTGATGACCTCTCGATTTCTTTCACTGCGTCTAGAATGTCTCTGATAGAGAGGAAGTTGCAGCTGGCTCTCAATAGAATTTCTGACTGGGCAGAAGCACGCGGTTTCCATTTTTCTGCAGCAAAGACAGTGGCTATACATTTTTGTCGTCTTCGAGGAGTCCACCCAGACCCTGACTTGTATCTCTATGGTAGAAGAATATCCTGTGTGGAAGAGACGCGGTTTCTGGGTCTTCTGTTTGATAGAAGATTAACCTGGGTTCCTCATATTCGTTCTGTTAAGGTGGCTTGTCTTAAAGCTTTGAGTCTTTTGAGGGTTTTAGCTCATACCTCTTGGGGTGCTGACCGTCAGACCCTCCTCCTCTTGCATAGGTCTCTTATTCTTCCTAAAGTTGAATATGGGTGTGAGATCTACTCCTCTGCAACAGATGCCTGCCTCCGGTTGTTAAATTCTGTGCATCATGCTGGTGTTCGTCTGGCAACCGGGGCATTCAGATCATCCCCAATTCCAAGTTTGTTGGTAGATGCTGGTGTACTCCCCTTGAACTTGCGGCGCCAGTTGCTAATGATGAGGTGTTGGTACCGTCTTCACCGCATTCCAGACTCAATTTCTTGTGCCATTGTCTCACAGGATTCCCGATCTTCTGTTTTTGAGACCCGTCCCAATTTCCCAAAGCCATTTGGTTACAGGGTCCGGTCTGTTATGCTAGCCTTCTCTCTCCCGAGACTGGCAATTTGTCCACATCGGATCCCAAGGGTGGGTCCTTGGCTACTCCCTCGCGTGACATTCTGTAGGTCCGTTGTTGAAAAAAAGGGCTCGCTTCCCTCTCAGGTGTCCCGCTCTCTCTTTTTAGAACATGCCTCCATTCATGAGGGTTCTGTCCCTGTCTATACTGACGGGTCTAAGACTGATTCTGGAGTAGGATTTGGTGTTGTCTTCCCTTCCTTTAGTAGGGGCGGTAGCCTTCCTGGCGTTACTTCAGTGTATACAGCAGAACTGACTGCAATTTTGTATGCACTTAAAATCATTTTTACTCTCCGCCAATCCGTTTTTGTGATTTATAGTGACTCACGTAGTGCTTTGTCTGCAATGGAGTCTTTTAATGCATCCCATCCATTGGTTTTATCAATTTTAGAGTGGCTTTTTCTTCTTGGCCTCCGTGGCCGCCGTGTAGACTTCTGTTGGGTTCCTGCACATGTTGGTGTGGTGGGCAATGAGAGGGCAGATACTTTAGCTAAAGCTGCGTCTTCTCAACAGCCCCCAGCTGACTACTCACTACCTGTTTCTGATGTAACACCTTACTTGCGGTATGCAATTCGTACCTGTTGGCAGAGACACTGGGATGGTGTGTCTCAAAATAAACTAAAAGAAATCTTTCAGAGAGTGGTTGTGCCAAGGGTTCTTCCCTCTATGTCTCGGCGATTGGAGGTGGCTCTTGCTAGGCTTCGCATTGGGCATTCTCGGCTTACACATGGGTTCCTCATGTGTGGTGAAACTCAACCGTACTGTGATGACTGCCTCGTTCCCCTTACTGTCCGTCACTTGCTGGTCGAGTGTCCGAGTCTGGGGGACCTGCGTCAGAGGTTCCTTCATAGGCATGGGGGAGCAGATGGTGCCTACTGTTTATCCTCGATGCTTGGTGAGGCCTCTAACGATTTTACTGATGTTTTTAGTTTTCTTCAGGAGGCGGCCCTCCTTCCACTTTTATAAGTAATTATTTTATAAATTATTCTTTTATTATTTTTAGTGTTTTATTCCTACTAACAGATATTAACTTTATTTTGAATAGACACTTTTTATTTTGCAGTGCCTTCTACTTTGTCATCCGGCGGCATATGACCCTGGCAGTTGCGCCGCCAGATTGTAATTATTTTCAATCAATCAATCAATCAATTCTGACGTAGCCCAATATTTCCATTTCCTATTACCTCCTCCCCTTCTCTCTCTCTCTCTCTCTCTCTCTCTCTCTGCAATGCCTGTTTAAATTTCACTACTTCGTCGACGTCTTCAGTATCATTATATCTCTGAAATAAGCTTAGAATATAGGATAACTCACCATGGCTGACCCAATCAAATTATCTTGATGAAGCCAGAAGATTAATCTCACTCTTGTTTTATTTAATTTTACGACTGGGCCTGAAATGAAATAAATACTATTGCCTCACTTTATGACGGCACAAGGTCATAATCCTGTAGTATATTACGACACTTCATACGCTAGAGGGAGGCTGTTCCTTGAGTCTAATCCCGCATCACCCATGGAGGTCTTTCAGTGGTGGTAATAATGTTGGTGTGGCTGGAATTGAATTGCTCTCCACCGCCGTCTTTATTGATCTTGATAGAATCTCAAAGACTTCCCTTGGGCGCGTATTCTCGTCGGGTAAGGAAGCTCCCTAATACCTTTTTCTAAACAATTTACTTTGCTTATTACACCTTGCTATCCTCTTTTTTGTTATTTAAATCATTCTTATATCACCATACTCTTCATAAAAAAAGAAAAAATTATAGAGCTATATTAGACAGTCTTATCCAGAAATAAGTCGGTAAGGAAGAGGTGTTAGGGAGCCTCCATCCTCGACGAGAATACGAGCCTTAGAGTCTTAACGAGTCACATCTTCCAGGTCACATCCCATCAGTATACCTTCCCTGAAAATAACCCCGGTAATCACATCGTTCCGCGAAGCTTTGTTGACGCAAAAAAAAAAAAAAAAAAATACAATGAGACCACACACGTATCAAAGACGTCAGAGGAGAGGGTACTGATTAAAGAGAGAAAGAGGGGGGAAAACAGAATGCCTCACTGCTTAACTATACTCTTTTTGCTCTAACTTGGCCTAAAATTTCCATCTCTCCCTCGTGAATGCTAAGTTGTAAGAGGAGATTGGCACTAGATGATGATGTTAGTCACAAAGAAGTGCTATGGAAAGTGTATGGAGAGGTAGCATTGTCTCTTCTGCCACTAAGTTACGTGAAATAAGCTGCAAAAGGACGAAAATCTGGTCCAAGTCAGAGTAAAAACAGTATAGATTCCATAGACACTGGAGGCCATGGGGGGTGGGTGGAATGAGGGCTGAAAAGATCCAGGTATGGCAAATGTGGACTGGAGACGGAGAAGTAAAACAAATGAAGATAAATGAATGAATGAATAAAGTGATCAGGGCACAACACTCTAAGGGCCAACCAGGTAAGTAAGGCAACGCTGAGGGTTTACCTGCGGAACAAGGAGAAGTGGAGGGGTGAAGGGGAGAGACACAAGAGGACACGATCTATTGACACACATACACACACACACACACACACACACACACACACACACACACACGCACGCACGCACAGGCGCGCGCGCAGAGAGAGAGAGAGAGAGAGGTGATATAGAATAGATGTATGGTACGACAGAGTAGGATAAGGAGAGAGAACAGGACTGGATGAAGAGGAATAGGGTGGGGGATATCCGAGGGTGAGGGTATGGTGGGGTTAGGGTGCGGCAGGGTTGGACGGGATAGGATAGGGTGGAGTTTAGCGGCGTGGGACGTCAGCCAAATAAGATATTACCGATACCATTAAATGTTACAATTTTTGCTTCCAGTCCTGCACTACTTGTCAGACAGTAAGGCAGTTTCCAAGTAAGGTTACTCCCTCGCCTCTAACCCGCCTCCCACTAACCTCTCATCCCTTAAAAACATCCTGATTTATGTTCCCCCAAAGAGACCGATTTGTAAGCTAAAAACCATAATCTTGGCAAGAGTTATGTTTATGGATCAAAAGACTAGCTCACAAATCACAAACAACGATTACAAGCTGAGTGTTTCTACCGGCTTGAAATAAACAGCCAAGTGACATGGCTATTCCACGGTTTAGAAACAAGACTATTCTAAGGCTGCTAGGTTTTCAGATAATCCGACAAGAGACAGCAGTACACTTAAAAAAAAAAAAAAAAAAAAAAAAAAACCGCTATCCTATTCGAGTGAGAAACACTGAAGTACTAGCGAAAAGAATAGCCGTGAAATTCCACGTTAGTAAATGAAATTAACAGCTTTTTATCCTTCTATAATGTTCCTATATCATCATATTTAGAGGAGTTTTGTCATCACTTACATATATCGTTACCCGTGTAGTTCTCCTGTGGAATATACTCTCCATAGTATCTTTCAATACAGTCATAGTTATGGTGCTCATTCGAGGAAGACAGTTCAACTTTTCACATGTGCTGGAACCTTAAATCTTCCACCCGACGATAAACATGTTTAGACTAAATCAGCCGCAATTAAATCCCCATTAAGCTGCCCATCAACCCATCCTTAATATACTGGTGGGATTATCGGCACTAAAATATGGCTCCAATAGTCGAGTCCTGAAGAATATCCCCTTTCATTATTAAAGGGTTTGATGCATGAATTATTGGTGATATAAGGTGTCAAGTGTGCATCATTCAAAGCCTCACACCTGCTACAGCCCGCCCTCCCGTCTCATCGACATCCTGTTAACGATGCCGCTAAACACACCCTTTGCAGACTACCGAGGCCACCGCTTAATCTAACCAGCCTCTGAGGTTGATTAGGTAAGGATGGGATAGGGAGTGGGTAAAAACTCGTCCTGATAAAGACAGGTATCATTAGTCTCCGGAGGTAATCCGGAGGCAAGACGAGTTAAGAAAGGCATCGGGTAAGGATGGCATGCACAGCAAAACTGTGTGGTCTCACTCCACAGCAGGATACTCGTACTTTATGAAACCCCCAAACTCAAATCAAACGCAAATAACACCATAGTTGGCCCTGACATGACAAGGGGAAACCTTTAACAGTCGCATCCACTTTTGAAGTATTTGTAGGGAAAAGATTTTTCATGAGGGTCCCCCTCCCTCGCTAAAATCTGGTCTGGGTGGAGGTCTAATACTGTGTAAAATTTTGCTTTACTTGATTTAAAAAATAAATAAATAAATAATGTATACTGACATTTCCTCCCCCAGTCCCATTCGTAGGTTCGGAGGACTCTCACTCTGCCTAAAAGCTAGCGTAGAGATCCAACACCATGCAAGATAACGTTTTCCTACATGAAAAATAAAAACTATGTCGTTGCACGTCGCCATTGTCCACAATCTCTGGGGACATGGGGGAGGCGGTGGCTTAATCGGTAGAGAGGTGGCCTGCAGCCCTACCAGACCTAGGTTCAAATCCCGACTGGGGCAGGAAACAGTTTAAGGATCAAAAATTCATAAAATCAGACTTTACTGACCTACCAGAAAACCCGTCGATATGTCGTAAAAATTCCCCCGCTAATACCAGCACACCAGTTCTGTATGAGACAGCCCTAGCATGTATTAAATAATGGACGGTGGGTGTTAGCGCCGAAGTGGTTACATGTAGTGGTGTATGGTGTGTAGGAGGACTACTGGGCGTTGGGAGCAGGCTGTGAAACCTATGCCCAGAGTTGGGCACACAAGAAAAATAATTGGGTGACTCTTCGTGGCAGTGCGCAAAAATTATGTTTCTCAATAAAAAACTTAGGGCTGTTGCTTTCAGTTTTCCTCCCCGCTCTCTGCGGCACCCTGCCTGAAACCTGGTCCGGGCGGTGGTTTACCACTGTCCATAATTTCGTTTTCCAAGAAAATATGCAGTCTTGGATACTGGCACCGCCCTGACCAGGAGCTCCCGTCTTACCAATGAGAGATGGCCTTCAGGGGTCCTATCCTACCTGAAAAGAAAGAAGCTGGAGCAGGAGGGAAAGGAAAAGATGGAAGACAGTACCCTCATCATCATCATAATCTTCAACTTCACAATTTTCACATCTTCACTGGCTGAGCAGGATCTAGATTCTAGAGACTGGATATGGAGAACACAACAGTAAGGGACATACCAAGCAAAAATGCACAGCAAATTGGGCCATATGTCTATTCACTGATCATTCATGCCTTACTAATTCTTGGCGACACATCACAGGCGAAAACGTTACAACAATCAGTGTATGGTTCATCTGATTAAACTATTCTCTGGCCAGGTGGAGACGGTGCGGAGCATGAAAAGGCAGTGCATAAATACTGTAGTTTTACTGGATACTTCATAGTACTGGTTAAAGAGCACCGTTACCGCTCCTGTGTTGTCCCGCCAGCCATACCTGCAGCTCCCCCACAAGTCAGGCCTCATTAGCAGCCATCAAGAGCCTCCCTACCATCATGGAGCTGGCTTCGTTAACAAATAAGCAACTTCAAACAGCTAGTGGCCCATTAACAATTAAGCAGCTTGTCATCGGTAATGAGAGGTGTGTTATCTCCGGCTTCCTCCTTGCCTTCCCTGTGTGCCCCCTAGTCAAGCCGACACACCTGCGACCTTTGCTGATTTTTTTTTTTTTATGCGAGGAAGAAGGAACCAAAGGCCATGAGCCTGCAGTAACAGTTCCCCCCAAGAGAAAAACAAAATACAATATAGAGCCAAATTCAAGATCCGATCATTTTGAGATGCCTGGACACACTGCGTTTGAAAGACTGGAGATCATAGGCAGCAGGAAATACAGACAGAGGGAGACAGTTCCAGAGCTGACCTGTTGCATAAATGAAAGACTGGGAGTAACGGTTAACTCTTGCATTAGAGAGTTGGACAGAAAAAGGATGAGAGTTTGCTGCCAGACGGGTGCTACGCGCCCGTCGTAGAGGTGGAGGAATGCAAGCAGACAGTTCAGAGAAGCAGTGACCATTAAAGTAGCGATAGAAAAGAGATAAAGATGCAACAGTGCGGTGAAGAGACAGAGGTTGAAGGGAGTCAGTAAGAGGAGGAGAGTTAATGAGACGAAAAGCCTTTGACTCCACCCTATTGAGAAGAGCTGTATGAGGGGAGCCTCCCCACACATGAGAGTTGTACTCCACACAGGGGCGGATAAAACCCCTGTATAGAGTCAACAATTGCGCAGGGGTAAAGAAAGAGCGGAGACGGCTTAGCACACCCAATCTCTAGGAAGCAGATTTTACAAGAGATGTAATATGATCTTTCCAAGATAAGTCTTGAGTAAATGAAACCCCAAGCATGTTCAAGGATGATGCAGGATTAAGCTGAATATTATTAAACATTAGTGGGTATACCTGTGGAAGATTTTGTCGGGTTGAAAGATGTAAGAACTGAGTCTTAGATGCATTAAAGACAACCATATTATTTTTACCCCAGTCAGAGATACGAGCCAAGTCAGACATTAGGTGTGCCATAGCCTCATCCCTTGTTTGTTGAAGTAACTGTTGAGATGGGCGTTGCGGGAACCGAATGGAAAGGTGAAGAGTGGAGTCATCAGCGTATGAGTGGATAGGGTTAGATGTACAGCTTAGAAGATCATTGATGAATAAAAGGAAGAGAGTTGGTGATAGGACAGAGCCCTGAGGAACACCACTATTGATAGATCTAGGAGAAGAACGATGGCCGTCTACAACAGCGGCTATAGAACGACCAGAAAGGAAGCTAGCGATGAAGGCACACATAGAAGGATAGAAACCGTAGGAGGGCAGTTTGGAAATTAAAGATTTATGCCAGACTAGATCGAAAGCCTTTGAGATGCCAAGTGCAATGGCAAAGCTTTCGCCAAAGTCCCGAAAGGAGGATGACCAGGAGTCTGAAAGGTAGGTGAGAAGATCGCCAGTGGAGCGTCCCTGACGGAACCCATACTGACGATCGGAAAGAAGGTTGTGATAGGAAAGATGCCTTAAAATTTTTCTATTAAGAATTGACTCGAAAACTTTTGAAATACAGGACGTTAAAGCAATTGGCCGATAGTTGGAGGGTTGGGAGTGGTCACCCTTCTTTGGGACTGGCTGAATGAGAGCAAACTTCCAGCAAGAAGGAAAGGTACAAGTTGACAGACAAAGACGAAAGAGTTTGCCTAGGCAGGGTGTAAGCACAGAAGCACAGTTCTTGAGAACAACAGGAGGGACCCCATCAGGCCCAAATGCCTTGTTAGTACTGAGGCCAGTGATGGCAGAAAATACATCAACTGAAGAAATTTTAATGTCGGCCATGAGGAAGTCAGAGGGGGGAAGTGATGGAGGAACAGCACCGGAATCGTCTAAGGTAGAATTGGAGGAGAAAGTCTGTGCGAAGAGATCTGCTTTATCAGTAGAAGAAATAGCTACAGAACCATCAGAGTAGAAAAGAGGAGGGAAGGATGATGAGGTAAAGTTGTTAGAAAGATTTTTGGCAAGATGCCAGAAGGAGCGGGAAGAATTCGAGTTGGAGAGTTGAGAGCATTTAGTATGGATGAAATTATTTTTAGTAGAGCGAAGAACAGACTTAGCACGATTCCGGGCAGAAACGTAAAGATGATGTGATTCAGGGGTGGGTTGGCTCCGGTACCTTTTGTAGGCCCTCTCCTTGTTGCGGACAGCATTAGAACAAGCGTGATTAAACCAAGGCTTTCTTGCGTTAGTCAAAGGATATGAGAAAGGAATGTATGCTTCCATGCCCGAGAGAATAACCTCCGTAATGCGCAAGGCACACTCAGATGGCTGACAGCCATGGAAGCAATAATCATTCCAGGAAAAATCAAAGAAGTACTGCCTGAGGGCCTCCCAGTCTGCGGCTCCAAAATGCCATAGACGACGTTTCCCTGGAGGGTCCACAGGCCGTACCGGAGTGATAGGACAGGTTAAGGTAATAAGGTTGTGATCGGAGGAGCCCAACGGAGAGAAAAGATTAACAGAGTAAGCAGAAGGATTAGTTGCGAGGAAGAGGTCAAGTATGTTGGAGCTCTCTCCAAGGCGGTCAGGGATACGGGTAGGGTGCTGTACAAGCTGCTCTAGGTCATTAAGGATAGAAAAGATGTAGGCTTGTTCACCAGGTGGATCCGTGAAAGGATTGGAGAGCCAAAGGTGGTGGTGAACATTGAAATCTCCAAGAATGGAGATTTCAGAGAAAGGAGAAATGGATAGAATGTGTTCCATCGTAGAAGTAAGATAGTCGAAGAATTTTTGATAGTCAGTAGAATTAGGGGATAAGTAAACAGCACAGATATATTTAGTCAAAGAATGACAGGAAAGCCGAAGCCAGAGTGTGGAGAATTCAGAAGAATCAAGTTCAGGAACACAAGAGCAAGATAAGTCGTTGCGTATATATACACAACAGCCACCTTTGGCTTTTAAATGAGTATAGAGAAAGTAGGAGGATACAGAAAAGGGTTTGCTGTCAGTAGCCTCAGACAGCTGAGTCTCCGTTAGAAAAAGAAGGTGAGGTTTAGAGGAGGAGAGGTGGTGCTCAACAGAGCGAAAGTTAGAGGAAAGGCCGCGAATGTTGCAGAAATGAAGAAGAAGAGAGTCAGACAGTGGTTCCAGGCATCTTGAGTCGTCACCGGGAGAGGGGCAGATGGTGGGGGCATTTATGGTCCCCCCCCCTGGGGACTCCGAGGCTTGATAAAACGACGCCATTTTGGGTAAATTTTGAATAGGAAGTGTAGTGTGTACCGTGCATGTAGTTTGGTGAAGATAGTTAGAGAAATTTGTACTGGAGAGCATGCTGGCCTACTCTCTGTGTAACTGAGACACTGAAAAAGTTCAGCAAAGGGGGATGGTCAGGAACTAGTCCTGAGGGCTGATGAAACGGGAGCTCCAGCACTCCCTGTCATCAGCTTTCCATCCACCTCGGGAGTACTGCCCTGCTCGACTGGTGCTACAGCCGCTTGTGTGCTGCTCAGTGTAGGAAGCTGCTACACCACATCACATGATCCCATATATTAGTGAACCTTGACTAAACCTAATCAATTATTTTACTTCCACATGCGTTGTCTCAAACTTCAAAGTGATCAAGAGAGGAACGTTTACAAGCCTCTCTATGACCAATTATTTCTATTGCCTTCCAAACAAACAATATCTTTCTCATTTGTTTAGTTCTCTACTCAATATTTCCATCAAGAGTAACATCTGATAATAAAAGCGATTATTTTAAAAACATACGTGGTAAACTAATACTAATGACCATTGCTGCTTAACAATAACAGAAACTTAAAAAGAAGATATCGCTTCAAATACACATGCAACGTGGTCACACCGATTCACAGACACGTATAAAATAACTATATCTGATTGCAAAAGCCATCTTCTTTTATTATGCACTTTGTCTTCATCCGTGACACATGCTGTCTCCCAATGTACAGAGGAAACAACAATTACAGTCTCTTGCCCAATGCCCGAAGAGGCGGCAGCGAATGTCTAGGAGGCTGGGATGTACACACACACACACACACACACACACACACACACACACACACACACACACACACACACACACAGGTCTACCAAACGAGTCTTATCAGAGTCGCTGGTATTCACTTCTTGATCCGAAGAAAAGTGACCTGTCGACCATGCCTTACCACTAACAACTAGATTGGCCTGACAGTCACAATTAACTAGACTCATTGCTATCACATGAAGGAACCCCCCCCCCTCTTTTTCTGTGTGTGTGTGTGTGTGTGTGTACAGGTTGGTCTGTCGCAGCTCTGCCCACATCATCAGCACGGCACCGAGTCACGATATACCAGCTGGGCCAATATATTAATTTTCACGATTACTACTTCCTCCCAGCACTCTGTAAACTTTGCATCTCTTTCTGTTCATCTCATCCATCTTTCCAGTTCGGTTTATCATTCTCCCATTCTTTCTGTCACCTCTTATTACTCTCCTTTCCACATCCGGTTACTTTACATTGAGTAACAAGCTTAACCCGCCCCGTCCCGACGACGTATGGGTACGTCACCACGATTTGCATTTGCCAGTCCCGGCGACGTACCAGTACGTCGTGCAATTGCAAGGTACCTAATTTGCACAATTTTCAATTTTCGCACGTGATTTTTCGTATGTATACACGGGACACCTTCCTCTATTCCTGTACAAGATACCAAGCAGGGACAATGCCTTACACTGCATAACCTCCCCCCTCCCCCCCTCACGCCATTGTCTTGGCAAAGGACCTGTTACCAGTGACCTGGCTAGTAAAGTTATTCAGGGCCAGAGTGATTCCCCAATCGATGACAATGTGGAGGACAATGTTTACATAGCATTAGAAGAAGAAACAGCCAGAAATAATGATCAGGTAGTGTGGCAAAAATAGGTCAGGTATGGTGATTAGTTAGTGAGTGAAACAATCCTTATAATGCCTTTATTACTGCTTGAAAACCAATATACTGTCATACTACATATACATTCGTACCAAGTAAATAAATAAATACCGTTTATGAGTGGATAAAATAGTTACCCTCCCATAGAACTCGTTTTCTTTGGTGCCAGCATGTTAGAAAACCCACTCAGGTAAGGAGGAACTCCTACCTGGATTGGGCACTTTAAACCTCAGGTGAGCGATTTCTCTATGAATTTTCGATGTTTCTCACAAAAAGCGAAGGTTTTAGCCAAAAAAAAAAAAAAATCGAAAATACCTCGGGACTGGGGGATGTCGGAGGTGCGGAAAACCTCGGGACGTGACGGGTTAACGGTTTCCTGTAACCCCGAAAACCAATTAAAACGCTGGGTGGTAACCATATAATCAAATAATGGGGTGATGTGGAGTCTACTATGGTGCCCCTGTTAACTAGGTGGAGGGACGCAAATACGGTGTCCACCCAGGAACCATGCCTTTACACTCTTCCCCGCACCTCGCTGTGGAGAGGAGCTGTCTGCCTTAAGGGAACAGCGGTTCACAGCATGAGACGGCCCCGCAGAGTCGGCTGCTTGCATGTGGTTGATGGGTCTGGTCGGCCAAACAGACTGGCGTTACTTTACTACAGCCATTGTCCCTTCGCTATGTACTCATCACTTCTATATTTCCACTTCACTTTATCACCTGATATTAACTGTACAGGAGGCATGGCCATAAAAAGCAACAGGTCTGTGAGAGTTTCGTTGATCTCGTACTGATGTTAATCGCCTTTGATTGCCATCTTACTTTTGAACCCAACATCCTTTAATTGCTACACCCCGTATATTCTCAGTACGCCCTCGGTTAAGTTCGGCCATCTGGCAAGCTCACCCCTTGACTGCACACTACTGAATTATTTTCACTCTCCCAACACCACTTGTTCATTTATGGATGGCTCGCTTAAAAGCCGCCTGGGGCGGCCTTTCCGCTCTTCTTCAAAAAGGCTGTTAGAGTAACTTCAATGCCCACAAAGAAAGTGATCCGCCTAAAGGCTGCTTTCACTCAATGTCAAAAGGCCAGAAATGAGTCATAACTCGGGATCCGGTGGCCCGATTGGGCTGGAAATTGTTTTATTCTTCAAGTTAGAGTATTTTGGCGGTACCTTGCTCTAACAAAAATCGTGCTACAACGCGCCGGTTTCGCTGCGTTGCGGTAACAAATGGACAAACCAGCAAACATACAGAAATCGGATCATTATAATATTGATGCAGAATTGTTGTTATGGAATACTGGTTATAAATACCTAGGCTGCTGTTTACGTAGTCTGTGATTTGTATTTGCTAGTTTCAGACGATTAACACCTTAATACTGTGTCGAGAATCGACTATTCCTGTGACATAACAGGTTTCCTTCATTATAATTTCAGACAAACCACCCAGAACCTAAAGAGTTAAGGTTTTGTCACAACTAAAAGGTGTCTTTAACGTAGGTAATGTGGAACCATTCACACCAGGTTACCCTTTTCTCTAAGGACTGGTGCTGCATCTTGTAATAAGGAAGTTCAGTTGGCTTCTTGGAGGCAAACTTGGTCATCTTAGTGTATGACAGCTCACCTATTCGATTCCCAGAACATTTTCTCACACCACAGTTCGCTAATCAGTCTCAGAGCAATTATTCTTTTTATCTTCGCTTGAAAATGAAGAGTGGAAATGCTGAAATGGCAAAACAATATTGTTTGTAGTGCCACAATATACAATACGGCGCAGGTTGAGGAGACTGAGAATAATTTACTGTAAATTGCAAATGTGTGCTACCATACACTGTGTCCCGAGAATTTAGAACACACACACACACACACACACACACACACACACACACACACACACACACACACACACACACAGATAAATACACGAGAGAGAGAGAGAGAGAGAGAGAGAGAATTACGCCACGCAAAGGGAAGGAGGAGGAGCAACCACAACGAGGTCAATACCAACCTAAGGAATGACGCAAAGAATGAGGAAGGTAGTATGAGGAACGTCTCCCTTTTCTACTTTTCTCCTCCACTAAGACCTCCTTTTCTTCTTCCGCCTCCTCCTCCCCCCCCCCTCTCTTCCTAAAACTACTCCCGCGACAGATAGCGATTCTCTGTAATCTCCCCTATCAGACCACTCCAGCTGCATTTGAGTTCGTATACTGCCCTTGTCAAAATAAAGACCTTAAGCGGGTGGGGGTGAGACCTGGGCTGGGTTGGGTGTCCTGCTGCCGTGACAGTCTGATGGGGGGCAGCTCACGGGCTTACTAGTATCCAACACAGAGAATACAGGACTAACATTTCTTATAATATTTGATGATTCTCAGTTTATGTGTATATAAAGATCGTCTCTCACAACAGATGAGATAGTATTAAGATTTATGTGGTTTGCGTTTGCTGAATCAAGGACTCCTGCTCTACCTGTATTCCAGTTTTCTGGCCTGAAACTGATACGTGCTATGGATCGTGAGTCACAAGAAAATACATAGAATCATCGTTGCCGCATAATAATAATAATTAGAACAACAACAATACTCCTCCTCCTCCTATTACTACTGCTACTACTACTACCACTACTACTACTACTATACTACTACTACTACTACTACTACTGCTACTACTACTACTACTACTACTAATAATAATAATAATAATAATAATAATAATAAAAACCCACCCCCGGCAGTCATTTTAGAGCCGACGTATAAACACAACAGGATATCTAGTCAAAAATGTCACGTATCAAATTTGGAGTAAATCGGGTGAAAACTGACAATTTTAGGTCCGATCCACCTGACACTGACCCTCCTACAGCTTATAGGGGGGCGACCCCCCTGATGTAATGAGGCATTTTATAGGATGCAGATTTGAAAGATGTACCTTTACATTTTGGTTTCATTCGATATGACGAATATGAAAGGAATTATGGCGAAAACACTATTTTTCTTTTACATTTTTTGGGCCTACACCTTGGGCTTTGGTCCAATTTGGCACAAAATTTAATCAGGTGATCAAAAGGTCATAGCCCATCATCTCTGTAATTTTAGTCAAAATTGCACCAGTAGTTTTCGCATAAAATTAACAGACAGACAAACAGACAGACAAACCCAGTGAAAACAATACCCATCCTCGAGCTCCTCCGTGGCGGGAACGGGTAATAATAATAATAAAAATAAAAATAATAATAATAATAATAATAATAATAATAATTATTATTATTATTATTATTATGATAATGATAATGATAATAATAATAATTAATAATAATAATAATAATATCACCACTCATTAATCAATCATCGATCATCATCATTATCATCACCGTTATCATCATCATTATCATCACCGTTATCATCATCATTATCATCACCGTTATCATCATCATCATCATCATCAATCATCAATCAATCATCCAACATCCATCATCCATCATCCATCATCCTGACCTCCTTTCCCACCGAAAGGCAGGGTGAGGAGTCGCAATGTCCAGACAGCACAAACTAGCCCAATCCAAATAGGCCTCACTTCCATTCACTCATCATTCAAGCCCCCGGAATCCTGGCTCTACCGGATACACCAAAAACGTTCACCACATTCTGCAGCTTCACACAAACGTATCCGATTGAGTCAATCCGGATGCTGTTATGCTCACAAGGGGTGCAAAAATCCCTGTTCATGCACTTCTCCTCACAGCGTTCATCCAGCCAGCTCAGTCTCTTGTCAGTTCCCTAGCCTCACAGACTTCCAAACCTCTCTTCCTAAAACATTCATCCACCATATCTCTCCTCCTTCTCCTTGGCCTGCCTCGCCTCCTCCCTCCTTCAAATTCGCTCAGGTACACCTTTTTCACCACTCTATTGTTATTCATTCTGTCCACATAACCATACCATCTCAGTACACTCTCTTCGATTCTGGTGTCCACCGACTTCCTCACTCCACACCTTTCCCGAATCACACTATTTCGTATCCTCTCCATCCTCTGTACTCCACATACATTCCTCATCAGTCCCATCTCCACTGCTCTTACTCTTGACTTTTCATTTTCATGCCAAACCATAGTCTCACACCCATATGTTAAAGCTGGCACTAACACTCCCTCATGTAAGCCTCGTGCAGCTGCAGCACTCAAGCCTCTGTTTCTTATCAAAACCTACATTGCACCAGCTACTTTTCTTCTTTGTGTCACTCTACTGTCAACTACTTTTGCACATTTTCCTCTCTCGTCTATCACTGTACCTAAGTATTTGAACTCTCTCACAAATTACAGTCTCTCTCCATTCACTGTGACATCACAC